>NC_054539.1:73738412-73843412 GCF_017654505.1 Polyodon spathula
CTATTTTCTAGCAGCCTCCCTTAACCCTACTAAAATAATGGGATTGAACTGCTAAAGCTTGCTTTCTAATGTATCTACATAGATTACATAACAGTTTGCTACTATCAGATTACTATCTATTCTGCATTCATTCATTCCAAAAAAACAAAACAAACAAAAAAAAAAAAAAACAAGTCACCCACCACAGAACTGTAGTGACAATACGAGATAGAAACTGTGCAGAAGATTCTTAATTAGTGTCCCAGGAGCAATGCCCTACATGCCTCTCTCTCTGTGTGACATGCTGTTCCTATCGTTGGGCTTTACCATGTACAAAAAACAGCACTGTTACAAAAATGGAACCCCCCTCCATTAATCAATAATGAACAGATGCAAAATGTCGTGACTTCTAGGATAGACAACAAAAAAAAAAAAAAAAAAAAAAAAAAAAAATATATATATATATATATATATATATATATATATATATATATATATATATATATATATATATATATATATATATATATATATATATATATATTTTTTTTTAAAAAGAGAGAGAGAGAGAGAGAGAGAGAGAGAGAGAGAGAGAGAGAGAGATTAGATAAGAGTTGTGTGCAATCAAGCTCAAGGGGGTAAGGGGTGCACTGTTTTTCTGAAACACTAAGTGGACACTGTGATCCCAGCAGCATTCCTGGTTGAAGCGGGGTGTGTCAATGAATGAACTGCATGAACTCCAGCCAGTGTCTGACCCTTTCCCTTCCTAGATGGACGACTGAGTCATGCTTTTATTTCTGTTTTCTGCTGAGCCTCAAGAGGAAATGTATTTCTCAATAGCAACAAAACAGTTAAAGCTGCTGAAGGGGAACTTCTCTGAGGATAGGAGAATGTATTCTCGCCCTGCAGGGCACCGACAGCTACTGTATGTCTGAATGACTTTCAATGTATTGCTTTAAAATGTAAGTGCAAGAAGAGAGAAAAAAAAAAGTGTAGTTGTTCAATATATAATAATTTACTGTATGTAGGGTTTATCTATCTACCTATCTACCTATACACATACCCACCCCTCATTTTATCGCCCCTTGCTACAAACGGATTTGGATATATCGCGGTCCTGGAGTTGGCTCCCCATTTTTACTGTCAAAAGGCGTGTGCCTGAGCTGCAGTATACACAGACACTTAGAATTACTGTTCGTTTTATTTTGTACTGCACATCACAAACAAGAATATACAAAACAGTTAAAAACCAAGCATTAATATCATACTGTTATCATATATGCACGCACTGGACAATAACACAAAGCACATTAAATATCTACTTGCTGAAGCGGTTTTTATTTTAATCAGCGAGGTGTTCATTTCTGGCAGCAATGCACCAGCAAAGCAGTGAAATCTGTGCCTTAGCAACAAGCCTCCTGTGTTGGGAATGGTTTATTTGAATGCAGCGGGTTTATGCATTTGAGAAAGAAGAGAAATTAATTGGAGACTGAAGTTGATGAGAAGCAATTACCCTCCGTTGTACGAATTAAAAAGGTGTGCTGCTTTTTATATGAAAAATGAGAAATGCAGGTTGCATAGAGGATTTATACTGGACCCTGACGCCCCCGATAAAACGAGGAAGTGGCTGTACAGTATTTGTTAGCCTATTTGTTTTTCTATGGGTCTCTCGCTATATCGCAGCCCTCGATATATAGAGGATTTATATTGGACCCCGACACGCGTGATATATTGAGTGGGTAGTGACAGACTTGGGGGGGGGGGGGGGGGGGGGGGGGGGGGGGGGGGGGGGGGGGGGGGGGGGGGGGGCAGGAAAATGTGTAGTTCATGAGGGGCTGAAGAACTACATCCCCCCAGAGTGCAACAGGAAGGAGCCAGGAGGAGAGTCACCTAGCTCCAATCTGTAGTCATTATCACAGGCAGGTATATAAATCAAGGAGAAATGTTTGTCGGGGCAGTCTGCAGTCAGTGTGAAAAGCTTTGTTTGATTGTGTGTAGAATTGTTTTGTGTAGTCGGTAAATGGCTTACCCGTCTGAAATCAGTCAGCACTCCAAAAACGGAGTTCGATTTTATTTTCTGTAAATAATAAAACGGCACGGCAGCGCCTTAAACCTTCATTTCCTGTCTCTGGGTCTGCTTTTAAAAAGGGCTACGAACCTTTAGAACAGTGAACACTTTTCACAATATATAAAGTTAAAGCACACATTTCACTATTTACACAAGGTACTGAGAATATGTTATAAAAAGAAAACAGATAGATAAATTAATGCACCTTAAGATTGCATTTTGTCTATTATTCGTACAGATAAAACAAGGAAGCCGTTACTTGGATCATGGTAACATTACTGCTATTTGCTCCTTTTTTTCGTGGTCAGAATTTTGATAAAGTAACAATTATCTACCTATTAATATGTCCTCATTTTAGCGAGTGTGAAACCAGGGTTAACACTACAACAAACCCGGAGCCGACATTCTCCATGACAGATTAAACTAGCATTTTATAGACACTGAATAAACGTAATATCCTGCACGGCCATTGCCTGTTATCTTAACAAAATCACAATCACATTGCGATTTGCGACAGTATTTGTACTCCACTGTCCAATACTATTTGCACTGTGGGCATCGAGTGCATCTAGATGGGGTGGTACAAACTTCAGTCATCTAATAGAAATCGGGAAGCTCTAGCAATGGTTTCCCGCTTTATTAAAGATAAGGTACGTGTTTAAAACGCTAATACAGGTAATTATGTACATGTTCACTCATTGTCGGTCCTATACATATATTACACACAAGTGTGTGTCTGTACAGGGTTTACTGGTCGATTATATATCCTCCCATGCTTGCTCCTTCTCTTCAATCTCCCTCCTCTTCCATCATCCCCCTTCCACCATCTTCTCAAAACCCAGTTCTTTAATCTTTATTTGTAAATTCCTATTTATATATCTTTTCCTTTATATTTACTATGTATATATTATATATGTGTTTGTTTTGCATTTTGATTTCCTCTGATTTATATACCGTATAACGGGAACTTTTAGCGGGTAATTTATTTTAGCTTTATTGGTGGTTTTGATTGGATCGCCAATAATTCTTCCACCAACCACAGTGTGGCACACAGAGTGATCCCGGCCTCTGACAGACCAGTATGTAGCACAGGTTAAGCGCTGAGCAAGGGAAAGAATGTGTTGGATGCCAAAATGAATATGAGAATGGCAGTGTGATGAAGCCAATTTGCTTGAAAAAATGAAAAGCAGACCGGACATTTACATCAATGGATTTAGAAAATCTGGAATTGATGATCCCGAACTCAGAGGCAGTGTAAACTGCGTCTGCTACTGTGCTATCTGTACGACTGTTCTTTATGTTAAGCAGCTTTGTGTTATTTTCCTTTTTTTCTAATTTTTTTTTTTTACAAGAGGTTAATTAAGTACTGTATCAGCCAGGGTAGTTTATTCCAGGCTTGTTAGAAAGTCTGTAACAAAAGCAAATTTGCTTTGGATTGTTACTGTTGATTCGTTGTAGATACTACTATCAAGACACCCACCATGCAGGTATTGCAACGTCCCTAAACAGTTAAAATTAATTAGTTCTGCACCATATAAAAATGAGTTGACTTTGCCAGTGCTTGCTAGTCTATTAACTAGTTTTAAATTTAAAGCATTTTGGTTTCGGCTTTATTGTTAAAGTTTTCACACGTGGCAATGCTGTCCTACAATTACTAAATGATAATGTGATCGTTCCACTGTGTTATGTTGGTGAACCAGAGCTACGTTATAAAACAGAGTTAGCAAATGCCTATTGTTAAGTGTACTGCAGCTAATAAGCCTTTCCAATTACTGGTATCTTAAAATTAAGACCTATATAACGGTAATGATGTAACTCATTTTTAGAAGGCCTTCTTTGTTCTTATCTAAGTTGCTGCAGTGACGCTGTAGATGCTATAATGAGTTACTGTAAATGAGATACTGTTTTAGAAGACAGATTTCATTAAGTAAACATGTATTTGAATGTTTTTTTTTTTTTTTTTTTTAAAAAGCATTTTTTTGTGAATGTGCTAAGTGAAAAACGCCAATTCAAAAACCGTCAAAATCTACCAAGGTAGCAAATCCGTGAAATAAATAATTAATACCGTGAAAATATCCTGTTAAACGGTAGTTTTTTGTTTGATTTTCTGAAGGTCGCTTTGGATGCGTCTGCTAAATAGTTAAATAATAATAATAATAATTCAATAATCATATTGTCAGCTTATGTACCAAGTTCCTGGTGCCACTGCTTCCTCGTGTTCAATAATGTAGTTTGTTCTCTTGTCAACACCACACAACATTTGTAAACAAGCGCCACATGTTTCATGTCTGAGTTAAGTTCAAGGAACAACACTGGATTCCAGACAAGTATTTGTACTAAATGTCAGACCATTGATGATGTTTAAATATCTAACTTAGCTATAGAACTGTCTGTTGCCCTCTGATGGGCAAGGAGGAGTGAACCCCAGTAAAGTGTTTTCTCACAACAATAAAACTGACACTTTGCCACAATTTACAATATTTTCTCAGCAATTAAAGACAAGCAGTTTTGAAATCACTGGTCCCTTTTCCTAAAGCATTCTCTGGTTAAACTTATTTAGACTGATGTTAGCTTTCTCTCAAGGATGTGAATAAAGGACTTGAAACCCACAGTACAACCATGTTTACATCTAAAACAAACTACCACATATGCAAGGACAGGTTCATTCTTATAGCCAGATTGAAATAGTCTTGTAACACATGGTTAACATGCTACTTGCCAGGGCTTATTACAACTGGATGAGCGCGTCTCTAGATATATTAAAACGTGTGATTTCCACACAGACGCCCCCTGTACCAACAGACCAGACCACAGAACAGCAGAGACAAATCCTCTTAGGAAAGAAAACCGTTACTTCAGGGCAGGTGCTTCAGACACGTGGTCCATTCACGAGCACGGTTATTCAGTGCAGGTCTGATACCCCATTCAGCAAAACAACAACTAAAAAAGCACTAGTCAAAAGTGCTAGAATTGTAAAGAGCACTGTGACTGATATTAAAAAGTCTACCTCAGAGACTGAAAACTTTGCCGTCTTTGATAGCAGGGGTGGGATTTTTGAGATCCATTGGTGCTCGAGACAAGTACTTGATCATTACAATTTCAGAGTACTCGAATCAAACGCCACTCTCCTCTACGTCCTGTACTAGTGTACACAAACCTCCCAAAATTGCCACAAGTCCTAGTTTAAATGCCAAAACAATCAAGTTCCAGGACAATTTTCTTTTAAGCTTTTCCAGCCCCACTGTTACTGTTTTATGGGTTGGCACAGTATTGGGATAATCTTATATTGATTTCAAAACTGCAGCATTCATTATTCACACACACTGTCCTTCCTTTTTATAATATCCGCCCTTACTGTGGCACTATAGCAGTCTGATACGCGACGGACTACTGATGATAAATTACTAAAAAATTAATGCATAAAAGAACATGCGTTTGGTGACATTTGTCACGTGACCGGTTATATGTCTAGCATAAACGTTTAACCACTTCTTTAGAGTTTAAACGTTTAAAATTTCCTACAAAATGTATCACTTTCATTTCATGAAGTCTTGCAAAACAATCCAAATCAAACACAAAATAACTGCTACAGTAGTTTTCAATATCGAGGCATTCCATCATCAATCTTTGTGTTTCTTGTACTCGGACGAAACCGAATGTCTAGTGGGGCCCATAGAGAAAACAAACCACAGTGAATTTCAGTTCTATAGCCTGTATAGCATGAAAACAAACCACAATCAACTGCAGAACTTTAGTCTTTACAATATGAAAACAAACCACAAGATTGGAACTGTATCCCTCCAAAACATACATGTTAAACGAAGTCATGTTGAACGAGCACTGCCCTGCCTGTTCATACATATATCCATATAATATAGTGAACTCATTTCCAGGGTGCATCTTGCAGCTGTAGACTACTGTTAGAGAGGCACTCATTTCAACTGATGTATATAACATACAGAAATTGAGAATGGAACTGAAGGCTTAATTAATAAATAAATAACAATGCCCATTGTCCCTTCACATAGGGCAT
Organism: Polyodon spathula; assembly: GCF_017654505.1. Taxonomy (NCBI): domain Eukaryota; kingdom Metazoa; phylum Chordata; class Actinopteri; order Acipenseriformes; family Polyodontidae; genus Polyodon; species Polyodon spathula. Next base: position 73,744,493 of record NC_054539.1, read on the forward strand.
TATTGTGTCAAGTTCAGAAGCTTGAAGCCAGCGCTTATCAGTCAAGAGTGCCAGCTGAAGATAATGCTTTACTGCATTTAAAAACAAATTTAACTAAAATCTTCATATTTAGTAAGTTTTGATTACATACCATTTTAGACAACAGGAAACCACAATACCAGCCTTCGAATCCATCTTTCACTCATTTAAAAGACATCTTGAGAGTCTGGTGTGGATGTATTTGATTAAATGCAATTATCTGTTTCATATTTAGAAAAAAAGTATTTGTTTCACAAATCTGATCTAATTCTAACGCCCACATTCTCATCAACTTGATTTGTAAATGTAGTTAAATGTACTACATACGGTATTATACACCGGTCAGCAGTACAATCGATAATATGTACCATGATAAATACATTCCATATTTCACACGTGTGTCATCTAAAACTATTTTCTCAGCGGGGGGGGGGGGGGGGGGAGTAATCGACAAATATGGATGTATATTAAAGCGTGTGTATTTTGAGCAAGCGGACACATATGTTTCCACTTTATTGCACAAACACATCATGGTTGTCGTGCATTGCTACACGATTATCTTTCTCCATTCTGGTCACCTTGTATAAAACTAAAGTTATTAGAATATATAAGGGTAACGTCATAAGGCGAAGTCTAGACAATATTATATACTGTAGTGTTTCTTTCATGGAAGTTCTAAAAAATCTGGAATTAAAAATACGTATAAATGACCATGACCCTGCCCCCACCCCCCACCAGTTCGGATGGTCGTGCTCTGTTGTCTCACTCAGGATCACCACCAGTGATTTTGCACACCACACCATAAACATGACCAAAACCTGTTCAGAAATAAATTTAAATATAACATTCGGCCCTTCAACTTGCACAGTTCTTTTCCATAAAGCTCACAACAGCCAAGGTAATAAGGACGGCTTCATTTCTTGTCTCAGCCGGTGGCACACAAACCAAAAAAGGTAAAAGTATGTGAAGACAGGCATATAGTTTTGTATTTACTATACACTGTGTGCACAACACCGATTCCCTGTGCAAACTCTTTTCAAAGTCTAAATAAATAAAATAAAACGCATTTGTGTAACCATAAAACACTAAAATTAATAAACACGGGTAAGACTCCGCCTCTCACGCGAATTAGCATGTGCAATCATAAAGATAACCTCAGATGTGGATAATCGCTAATAACATGAATATAGGGTAAATGCTGTGTTTTTGCAGCAGCACGTAAGCTACACAAAGGAGCACCTCCCCCTTTGACTCTCGCTACCCCCTCCTCAGCAATGGCTCTGATTAATATAACAATCTCATTTCTCACGCTTTATTCTGCATTCGACTGCATGCAAACTGCGCCGTGCAATATTTTATTTTGTCTGACCTGGCAGAATTTCTGGCAGTATTGGGAAGCGGAATGCAAGGCAGGTTCCCGGCTGTCCGTCAGCTCGGTGGCCAGCTCTTGCAGCCGTTCTCTGAGCGCCACAATCGCGGCGGCGGCGCTGCCGATCTCAGTGCTGTGGATCTGCTCGGCCTCCTCGTCCGCCATCTTCACTCCCAGCTCCGCCGCGTACACACACAGCGTCACGTGATACTGCTTACGCTCCAAGCACGTACAAGCCGAGGAACCCCTACGCACGATCACGTGACACAAGCTTGCGCGAGTCGGTGAGTCACGTGGAGCAGACTGCTTTTGTAGGGTAGAGAGGCGAGGCAGTTGCTCTGGGTGTGAAAGGAGGATCAATTTGTTGGGTATATCGGGGAATGTATGGAGAGCAAGTATGAAAACTTTGTTAATGGTGTATAAGGAGGCGGCTTAATAAGGATCTGGGCACATTGGATATGGTACAAACTAGGGCTCTTAGAATATGTAGTGTAAGGTGCAAGGGTTCGTCTGAATTTAGTGGGGGTCTCAGGGTGTTCCCTGCTTTTTTTGACCCACCTCCCAGTTTACCTGCAATATTCAATCGGTGGAATGACCGCATCTCACCGTTTTGCGGTGTGTGTAACGGATGTGCAATGGATTGTTTATTTTTTTTGCATGTAATTAGATTGAGTTTTATTGTGTGATTTTTAATATTTCTTAATGTTGCACTGTCCCTTTAAATCCTAGGGAAACTAACGGTCTCCATGGTAACTGCAGTGCTAATTTGTAATGGGGCCAGCTGTACAAAAACAGGAGGGGTTAATTAAACGGGAGAGATACCAGGTTCTGAGAGATTGGTGAGCTGAGAGCACGGGCCGGGGAACTATTGTTTGGTAAGGATTGTAACTTTTGAAGGGTAATACTGATGCGCTGTGAATTGGCTGAAGTGCTGGAAGTTAACGGTAAAGCACTACCGTTCATACTGAATGCTTTGGTCCGCTCTGTATTGGAGTGGTTTCAGTGAAGTATCCCCCGTGCTCTCAGACTTCGGTAGCAACTGTATGGGTTTGATTAGGAGAGAGAATGCGCACTGCCTGTATCCTGAGATGTTAATTACTATAGTGTGAATTTCGGTGTAACAGCGCTGTATACGAATTCCTTTCCGGTGTTAGTGGTTGTTTTAGACTTTGAGTAGCGTCTTTTGTCCTGATTATTCAAACTGTAACTGTGTATGTGTTTACAATATATATTTACAAGGCGTCTGTTAACTCTTGATTGCACCTTTGCACGTTTTCAACCTGTGTATTAACTACAATAGCGGCTGTTGGAGTGGTTAGGCATTTTAAGGCTGCATGAATCTTTTTATATGAAAATCCGTCTATTACTAGCTTTTAAAGTGTGTTATTTAAGTGTTTCATATTTTACTGTTTGGAATTGGGCTTGTGGAAATCACTACTGGTTCTGAAGGGTGTTATTTAAGTGTTTAAGATTGTACTTTTGGAATTCTGCTGGCAAAATCACTATCTTTTTCTTGGAAGTGTTGGTGTGGCGTTATCTAGTTTAAAGTATCCTGATACTTGGGATCTGACGGGATCGCTCTTGGTTAAACCTGCTGTTACAGTTAAAGGTTGCTGCTGTCGAACCTGCTGCTATAGGTAAAAGCTGTAACATTTGGTCTGAATAAAATCCTTGTTTTTTTATTCTTTGTCCTCCATTTACATACTGAGCTTTTTTTTTTTTTTTTTTTTTAAAGAACCCGTTATTTGACGCTGTATTGGCTCCGAATTGGCGTATTCTTTAACTCTACTTAATTGGTCATTTTTAGAAGTCAGTTTAATTCTAGTGATAGTCGAGGGAATTTCCCAGGGTTAGTCTTTCAGGGTGTTTTGGGGGGCGCTACATGTGCTGTGAGTCGCAGTTGTTGCAAGGAGCCCGACTATTATCATTATTATGAAATTTTAATAAGGGTAATACTGTTAAGCTTGCAATTAAGGATAGCGTGTGTGATTGACACAAGCTGTACTTAAAACACAAACTTAAGCACGGCTAGAGCTATATGGCATTGCATCTTACACTTTAGAATGCGTGAGAAACGAAGGACAAGGAGGAGATGCCCTGCAAATAGTGTAGGACCAAAGTGACTTTTCTTGACCAGACATGTCTTGCAGTGATACCTGCTTTATAAACCATTTCAGACGAGACGTAAAACAGAGGTCCTATTGTGTGACTGCGGCAGTTGTTGATGCGTTCTTCATCACCAGGTCTCTAAGTCGCTTTGGATAAAAGCTTCTGCTAAAATGATGAATTCATAATGCGGTCAACTGCAGCGAACTAAAAGCAGCGTACTAACTGGGGATGATCCCCGTGGTTAGTACAGAGGATAGTACTCAACTGGTATGTAAGTTAATACCAAGTGCAAGGAACCGGGGTTATTTTTAAGTGCAGACGCAAGGCAGTCTGCCCTGCGACTGTTTTACAACCAGTTCTAAAAATGCAGTTTTCACAAGAACATTTGAATTCGTAAGCCTGCGGCTCGGCACAGTAAAAGCAAGTTTCAATTGCCTCGGTGAGTACAAACACGCCCACTCGCCGAGGGTTGCGGTGAAAAAGTTCGGAAGACAATGGCTCAAACGGCTTCCCTTAGAGAAAAGCAAACTTCAGAGGCAGAGGCGCACGTCATTTTGGAATTATTTGGAAAAGCCCCCAAGGCCCCACCCTCCGCCCCAAAGCAAAAAAGAAGGCCAGGCAAACAATAGTTAATAAAGTTAATGCTATGTCAGAGGCTTAAAGAAATATTGCAGACATCAGAAAAAGGTACTATAATGTTAAAGCCTGTGCTAACAACAAATTATAAATAAAATAAATAAACAGAGGGGCACTGGAGGAGGGCCTCCCATAAGGGCCATGATGTTTTATGACTCAATGAAGCGGAGTCTAAAGCCATCTGCAGGTTACATTGGCACTTTAGCCGAGCCCCAGCGCAGTGTTGCTTGCAGCGAACATGAGAAAAACCATGTATATATTTTACATCTCGTCTGAAAGACGGGTTTATCAGCCGGTATCTCTCCTCAAGCATTACAGTGCAGAAGACGACATGACTCTGTTTCACCGATGTACACGTGAGTATTGGATCTGTCTTTCCCAAATGCCTTTGTAATTGCTTCGGCAGCGTCTACAGCATCGAAGAACGTACCATGAAAACGGAAAACTTTATGGATGCTACTGAGCAACAAGTACGAAATAGATTCAACAAGCAGACCAGTTTGGATATGTTGCACAGTGATCTAGAAGCACCACCCTCCCAGATCTCCAACGGTAACCGTCAATGTCTCTTGCAGTCCTCAATGTCCACATGTATTGCGGAAGTAACAAATGCTTTGAACCAACACGTTTGGACTTCCAAAACTTATTGGATATGACTGTTCCGATAAAACCACCAAGCATGAACTAGGCTGTGTTTAGAAATCGCAAACCCCACTCATTAAATGTGCAAGTAATGTGACCACCAGTGTATCATTACAAATATTCTGGAGTTCAGGCTGTATGAATCTGGAGCATTCACTGGCAACCAGTGGCACTGGAACACTTACAGTGGGGGTGCTGAAAGCCCTGTATAGGAAGGATTGTAAAACTATAACATAATAGCCCCCCCCCCCCTCTCCTGGTATAGGTGACAGTGGTATACCCATTAAACAATGGCTCGAGGACTCCTATCCTCGAGCCCCACAACGCAACCAAGAGAGACCATTCATGCACAAGAAACGTGGTTGAAAGAAGCTGTGGTGTGTTAAGTAAGGGTTTCGGATGTCTACACATAGTAGACAATGGCTCAATTATAGTCACCTGGGCCATAATACACATTGAAGAGTACCTGGGATGTGTATTTTGGGCACAATAATGTGGAAAGTGAGCATTCCATAGAAATGTTGACGAATACAGCTATGGAGACCTGTGCAACATTAATTTTGTAGATAGTCATTTAGTTGCTCTGTGAAAGTTAATATTAAATACAACGAAAAATAGAAGTATTCTCATTTTATTATACTACAATGCATATCAGAATATTGACCTCAGTCTGCTTTTCACATTTTTAACGTAAACATTCTTATATCCAGTTAATATTAAATAAATATCAAGCCTTAACATATTGTCTGCATGTGTCACCATAGACAGGTAAATAGTGGGGAGTAGATTTATTTTAATTACAAAAAGTAGCCGAAGTACGTCACCTGGTGGAAGGTACTGCCACCAAGTCGCTTGATTTTTGGTATACCTATAATTCGGAATCTAGTACTTTGTAACACTTATTCGGATTCCTCCTTTTTAAAAGATAGAATTTCATAGGCCACCGCATACAATGACGTTTCTTTTGTTAACACAGAATAGTCCAATCAATATACATTTTAGAACCGATTACTCAATAACTAATAGCGGGGGTATAGCAATTAAAGAATGCATCAGAATTCGCCAAAAAATAGATAAACGATTGCAATGCAACTGCTGCAGTGTCAAATGCAAGTGGCTGTATCTTGCCTAGAGAATAAAATAAAAAAAAGTCAGTTTAGGAACAGAAGTCCAATGTTCAGCGTAACGCGCTCCTGCATCCAGGAGCGTTCACGATTCTCCCATGAGGCAAAGACAAAGCTTCAGCTAACAGCACTGGGTTCTGGTGCAACAAAATTCAGGACAACCGGTTGTAAAACAGCTTACTCTAGTAATTCCAACCCGGTTAATCTCGGAAGGGGATACCACAGTATTACACAGTCAGCGAAAACAGAGACCCGTCAGCATCTTCTGCAGCCAAACATGAGCACAGACGAACACACAGCTCTTCCTGTACTGTACTTCCGTGCTTGCTGCCTTGGTCGCGTCTCTTCCAGTCTCCGTGCTTCTCTCTCTTACTCCTGGTCTGTAAAGGTGTAGATTCGCTTACTAGTTTCACTGGCTCCGCTCACACGCAGTCTTGTCCACCTGCGCACCTATTTGATCCACTGGTACGCGGGTCGATCTTGCTGGTCTGTATTCCTCAACCCTTGACATCGTTTTTCTCTCCGCTCCTGTGAGTCAAAGCCCTCTCTTTATTGTCTGTGAAGGGCAGAGTAGGGCAGGTGACAGTGGTAGTTCTTGTGAGAGTCGGGCGACAGCAGTCTCAATCTGTAATAGGTGTTTGTATTTAAGCATCATAAACTAACGATTAGTGAATAAAAATTACAAACGCATTCATAAGTGAACAGAACAATATTCAGTACACACAATAATTAAATGAATTAAAGCCTGACCCTCGTTCTGTTACGTTCTAAGTGCTTCTTGTTTTCGTAACTGCGTATTGTAGAGTTCTGTCTTAAGGCAGTTTGGTTGAAGTGCTGTGGTGGTCTGATCCATTCAGCCTATGCAAGCATTAAATTATGATGTTTGTGAGTTCATGTTAGTTCATTAAAATTAAATGTAGCATAATGCGTTTGTGTTAAAGGTAAAGGCATATTTTATGTAAGGATAAGGACTAGGAATCACTAACCTATTGCAGTATACTGCAGTTTTGATAGACTAAGACTCCCTGAGGAATATGGCCTGGTTTAGTCTGTAGAAAAAGGTGGCAACCCTAGATGCAATGATATTTCAAGATGACAGAAGATTGTTTTTGCTTTAGTAAAAGTAAGCTAGAATTTTTTTTTCATTAACTTTTTCTTAATTGAAATGATTTTTCTGCTGAAGGTGTAGGTTTATTAAAGTGTTGTGCCTGTCGAAAGAGTTGAAGTCTTGGGTGAAATGTACCAAATAAGCGCAATGCTACTCTTTAGGGAATACTTTGCAGTTTTTCATTGTGGTTCAACCTCGGGTGAATATCTAGTTATTGGGCGTTCCTGTGTAAATTCACAAAAAGGGGTGGCGATAGTGCAGAACAGGGTTCTCATATTCTAGAGAGATGTATGAAAGCTGCAGACAATTGCAACACTTAAAATTACATACATTTTAAGAATTTTTGAAACCATGTTTTAAACAATTGCAATTGTTTCTGGCATTTCCCAGTCCACCTTTTCTCATGCATTGCCAGTTATGCTCAGTGGATTTGAGGTGAACAGCGAAATACCTATTTTTCCCTAAAACCAGGGAGCAAGAGATGGCACACGTGCCGCTAACCCCGCCAGCTCATTCTGATCATCTGTATAGTAATAGGAAACACACCTGTTCTATTAATGTGCAAGTAGTTTGTAATTGTGCACAATTTAGCACTGCACCCCTGACTTACTTAAATAAAAAGGCAGTAAACACAATGGCTGCAATGCTGGCTCTGGGGATCAACCACAGCGTGGTCTCCCTAGTGCATCAGCATGACAGCTGTCTGGATTAAGCGAAGTAGGGTACATCTCTGGAGTCTTCAAGTGGGCACCTTCTGTCCTCTGTTTCGTTGACTAGCCTACGATACCTCAAGAGGCTTCAACAGTAAATCTGGAACGCCAGAATCGCCCCCTCCATCCCCCACTCAGCTCAGCCCTGCTGTGAGCACGGCCAGCTGCTGCTGCTTCAGATAAGTTCTTCACTGTGTGACGTAACCTTTGGCCACTGAATCTGACATCTGAGAAACCACGTGTTTGCCACAAATCATGGACAACCCACCTCCACTGGGTAAACTCGGACTCTCCATCCTCGCTGTTCTGCTTCAGCAGCTAGTTGAGCATATCAAAATTTCTTCCTCTCATGCACCTCATCCACAGCATCCTCCCATGGCACTGTTAACTCTACCAGATGAACAAGGCATGCTGATCCAAACCACAAGACAATGTCTGGTCAAAGGTTAGTGGTGACAATCTCGGGTGGAAAAATAAGCAGTTGACCAACATCTGCCAGCAGCTTCCAGCTCTCCAGGGTGAGGCTTGGTTTTAACACCTTTTCTTGGTGGTTGCTCTCCTGGATGGAGGAATATTGCCTCTTGTGTGTAATTTTATTGGTCAGGTTACACTTGTCTTCCAATGCTAAGGCCAAACATCACAGCACCTGGTCATGGCGCCAAGTAACCCGTCCTTGGCTAAAACCCACCTTGCATCCTATTAGAAATGTGCCTTAATGTTGCAAGTGATGAACATGAGGAATCTCGCCCACCCAGAGGTTTAGTGCATATAAATGCAAGTTGGTGATGTATCATTCACTTAGTAAATTCAATATAAGTGGTTGCACTGGTCAAACAGTGTGCACACTCCTTGATTCAGATGCTTTCTGCACTAAAACAGTTGTCTTCTTGGAATAAAGATGCTCAATGACACCATCATGCACACTCCTTGATTCAGATGCTTTCTGCACTAAAACAGTTGTCTTCTTGGAATAAAGATGCTCAATGACACCATCATGTTCCAGATTTACTGTTGAAGCCTCTTGAGGTATCGTAGGCTAGTCAACGAAACAGAGGACAGAAGGTGCCCACTTGAAGACTCCAGAGATGTACCCTACTTCGCTTAATCCAGACAGCTGTCATGCTGATGCACTAGGGAGACCACGCTGTGGTTGATCCCCAGAGCCAGCATTGCAGCCATCATGCCCCTTAAACTCCTGATTGTAGTATACTAATTGTACTAATCAAGTTAAATGGAAAATAGTTTTGGTTATGTTACTATCCTCACACTTATTGTAATGTTAACCCAGTGAAATATAATTCACAATCTATAATGGTTTTGGGAGACATACTTTCCCTTTTCTGAATTTTGCTAACAATGAAAGTAGAATGACTTTAGAATCACAAACTCCATTTTAAAATCCTTTCCACACCCTTAATCGCAAATGTATTTCCCCAGCAGGAATTATGCAAGATATTACTCGCACACTATTTATCTGGAGCCTCGGTGGGATGATTAAAATGTTATTCCCTTTATTAATTTAGACATTTAGCAGAAGCTTTTATCCAAAGCAACTTGGAGCCTAGGGGTTGAACTATGGATCACAACTGCTGCCACAGTCTCTTACAATAGGACCTCGGTTTTACATCTCCTCCGAGGACATCCAGGAGGGAGGTTCCAGTGATCCCAGCATACTTCTGAAGGCAGTCAAGAAGAATGCCATGATCTATGATGATTTTATGATTTTCTTTTTTTCACAATAATCTCATCAGCCTCACAATAACACACCCCAACAGTTTGGATAACTTAATTGCAATTGTTTTTGTTTGTTTTTTCCTTTTAAGTGCAGCCTGGTTACCTTTACCAGACAACGATTTTAACTAACAAGTAAATTAAACTGCACTTGCCTATTTCGATGCCAATTCAACCAGCAACACAGATTCCAGCCAGAAGTAGACGCATATACCACATGTGTTTGCAGATTAAACTCTTAAACTGGTGGTTTAAGCATGTGCTTGGCTAATAGTAGTCTGCTTGTAGTGTCTGACAAAGTCTTCCATTAGTGCAGTGAGGGAACTTTATTTCAGCACTGCTCACAGCAAGGCAAGATCCACAAGAAGAAAAATGGACTTCAAGCATCAAGGGTCCTGCAATACAAGACTGAAAATCTGTGTGGAATTGGTGAGCGCGCTTTGTTTTTGTATGGGGAAACAGTGTGTTGAAGTCCAGATCTGCCAGCTCCTACGTCAGTCTGCTAGCCCTTCACACTTCACTTTATTAATGTGTTTGCATCACGACACATTGGGAGCAGTTTATAAACCTGCCAGGCATTCACATTGCCCCAGGACAGTACTCGATGGAGACAGTTCATTTTGTGAGGCAATACACATTTATGGGACGTACATTATGGTAAAATTGATAAACGTGGACATTTATGGTAAACTGGCATTACAGGTGTGAAATGTATGGACGGTGGCAGTGGTCAAAATGATGTAGTTGTGATATAGGGGAGGTCTGCTATAAGTTATCCACTAAATGAAAAATTAGGTTAGACACAAATGTTAAGTTTTCCATTTTTGCTGTGTGAGGGTAGGCCTACCTGCACAGTACTGTCACTGGGAGGCAGTTGAGATGCTCTATGCGACTGTAAATGGTCGTGTGTGTTCTGAAGTTATAGACATCTGTTCAGGTACATGCCGATCCCTGCAGGTTAATGGTACATACTGTCCAGGAAACTCGGAGGACACAGTAGTATCATAAGTACCGCGTGGAGCAGTTTAATTATTGTTCTGAGTAGTTTTGTGCTACTTTAAAGCTATTCAAATTATTTTGTACCGCTCTGAAAATTTGGTTAGCTTTTGCACTTACTACAAAGAAAACATAAAAAATTGCCATTGTAGTGCCACCTTAAAGAACGTACTTTTAAATAACGTACCTGTGATTTTTTCTTTTCATTGTTAACATCCTGACAACCTTTTTAGATGTTTTAAATTTAAAAGCTCTTTTCAAAATGTCTGCTCTAGTGCACTGATAGTGTAAGGGTTGTTGCCCACTGAGTAAAACAGGTGACACAGCAACAACGATCCATGATGCAGTACGGAACAGAAAAGCCAGAGCTTTTTTTTTTTTTAAATCACTCTTCCTGCAGTGATTTAGAGGACAGATCTCAAACCCCAGTGCACTAGAGTGGACATTTTGAAAAGAGCTCTGATCCAAAACTTGCCTCAATAGTTAGTGAAAAATATTAACACTTAAAGTAGCAAGAAATGACTTAGTTGCAGTAGTTACATTATTGTTTTAAGTTATTTTATTATGGGCAAACTCTGCCGTCTAACTCAATGGACCATATTTAGAAGCAAGCATAAAGGCAAAAGACACAATTTCTTAGAGGAATAAGACCATGTTAATGGCATAAAACAAGCAACAACTCTTGATTGGTCCTTCCTGCAACTAAGTTTACACTGTTAGACTTGGAGGACAGATCCTCAAACCCCAGTGCACTAGAGCAGACATTTTCAAAAGAGCTTTGAGACAGAAGTGTAAAGTTGTTAGGATATTAACAATGAAAATATAAGACAGGTACATTATTTAAACAGTTCTTGCAACATGTGGGCACGTGCACCGCTATATTTTTTGGAATCCCGCTAATACTACCGCTTTAGGTAAGACGATGGTTGTTGTATTGAATTGCATAATGAAACTTTTTTTTTTTTTTTTTTGTGATTGAGCCATTGTGCCATATATACTGTAGAGTGCATGGCGGAAGGCAGCAGCAGGGCTGGTAGGTGACGTAATCACATGCAAAGACATAAGCCTGATAGACACTCCCTGCAAAGGAGCCGGCTCATTTGTACAGCACTATCAGTGCTATGCTTTAGTGCGAGAGGGCCCGGATTTTCGCCCGCCCTCCGTCTGCGTGCGGATTGCCTCGCCCTGTGTGATGCGCCAGCCTGCATTTACTGAGATAGATACAATATGGCGATAGATTGTTTGTATTTTATATATCGAAGTATTTATTTTAGTGAAGAGAGATTAAAGGTGACTTCTTTTAAGATGCACAAACTTCTGAGTAAGTGGCCTACACAATACAACTCCACTGCAAAGCTGCTGTGTGTGCCGACCAGCTCCATTACCATCAAATATATCCCATCTGGCTTTTTGCTAAATCTAAACAAATGAACCCGCATTCTATGGTATTGTTACAGGCCATCCCGTGAAACGTCACTATCACACCTATCGCTTTTAAGAGTGAAGTATGAACAGCCAATCATATGTTCCAATGCGGGCATCGCCGTGCAAAGGATCACAGCATAGGCGCCAGCTCACACAGACCTGATTCGGGTGAAGCTTTTGTAATTCATACAAATATGGCACAGCATGAAATTACAATAGAGTAACCAAGTCAATCACATTGAATGATGAACTGGCAAATATATTTTACATAAACATAAAGAAACCGCACATTAGACACTGGCTTGCAATTCTCCACTCAAAGCATATATTTATTCTGGGGTGTCATTTTCAGAAAATAGAAGTTATATAGATAGATATGTTGCTGGCTTTAAACAGATATTGCAGACTTCAACAAAAGAGGAATGAATATATATTAGAGAAGTTAAATGTAAAGGTTTCCACTGCTCTTTGTTTCTGATAATTAGCTACTCGTGGGAACATTTTTAGAATTTATGGTAGTAGCAGGTGCTGCAGTGACAGTCTGTGTGGTTCTCCAACTTCAGGTTGGCGTTTTCAATGCGGTTAACCTAGAAATAAGCATACAGCAGACATTCAGAAAGGCGCACCAAGTAATTTACAGCATGCTACATCTTACTCGGGGCAGGAGAGCCCTTTCTGACGCAGTGTGAAAGCTCGTACCCTTTTAAAATCCTTCTACACAGCATATTACACAGGGCACAGAGAGCCCTTTCCAACGCAGGGTGAAAGCACATACCCTTTTGAAATCCTTCGCTACACAGCATGTTGCCTCTGATGTAATGTTCTTGGGAACAAGCATGGTCTTCTTAGATCTCAAAGGAGTGGGATAAGCTCTTGAAAAGCAGCAGCCCACACACTGGAAAATTGGAGTCCCTGGCTTGGAGAAGTATTTGTTCTCTCTGAGTTTACACTCATGACAACCTAAGAGAAGTAAGGGAAGAGCCATTACACGATTGCTTTTAAAACAATGCCTAAATGCAAGGTTTAGGAAATGCAGCACATTGCTTGTGCACATGGACCCTGTCAATTACTCCGCACATACACATTGCATTTATTTCCTATTAAACTTGCCTTGTGCCATGTCTCCATCTGGATCTGAATGCACATTGTGAATTATCAAGGACAAGACAAATAGTGGCACTCCAACACACTTCGTATAGCAAGCCATGCTACCTGGAGAAAGAGAAGGGTGAGGCTGGTGAATTACCAATGTGGCATACTGCACGCATGCACAATTAAAAACAGGAAAAAAGTTTGATTCTATCAAAACATATCTGAGATAAACCAATTACATACAAACTAGACACACATACATTGACAGTTATATGTTTTAAATTATATTAAATGAAAATAAATGTGTATGGATTTGCATCAGGACTGATTCATTTCATTTGGTAACACTATAGCATGTGTCTGTAATTCAATGCAGTTGTATTTAAATGTAAATTTAAGCATAATAAATTACTAAATTCAAATGAAGTAAGAGTACACTTGCCCTTTTAATGGTGACTAAGCCCGTTACTCAATATGAGTAAGTATTGAGTGCACCCAGAATACATGTTTGGTTCATATTGAGTTCAATACGAAAGATATTAGCTAACGGTATAAATCCTGTATGTGCAAGAGTTGTTTTCGGCTGTTTTCTTGAATGGATGTCTGGGTATTTGTTTCTACTGTGTATCTACAGTGCGAGCACAGTCATTGTGAGTGCACAGGGGTCTCATTTGCTATGTTCGGCAAAGTGTCTTGCTGTAAAGTGTAACTACCTCTCTGTGTCGAATGGATAGCACGCAAGAAAATGCTTTTAGAAAAATAAAATGTTACCTTTTTCAGTCCCAGGGAGTTCTCTTTTGACAATCTTTTCAGCCAGACCTCTTCGTTCTCTGGGATTCATGTTTTTTTTTATACCCCTGTGTAGCCTCTACACATGAGCCTTGGGATTATCTTAAGCTAGTTTACGTCATTGCTGCTGATCCCTCTAGGTAACTATCAGATCCTATCTGCTAAAAGCCCACATGTTTTAGCAACACACAGTTTTCCGCTTCATGAACCTTTTCTGTGATAGAATTGACAATACACAAATCAACAGATCCAGATAAATAGATGGAAATCACATATAGCAAACAGGAATCTCAAATTACATGGAACACATGGCCTCTTCACAGAGATCTCGGGGTCTGTTAACAGAAATCAGGAGCGATTGAAATACCACATTTATAGTATCATTCTTGTTAGTGTAATAGAACAGTAGAATATTCTTTATAATTGATTTAACCTGAACCAGATGATAAATGGCCATGATAAAGTACACACTATCATGACATTGATGCCATAATAAACGTGTCATAAGATGCCTTGTTTACTTAATTGACCCAAATACTAACTTCTGTCAACAGTCCACAGGTAAGGATAGATTATAACCATACTGCTCTGTGACAAAGATCCAATGATTCTTGATGTTAGGTCTCCCTCCCAATCTGTGAGGGCACTGTGTAAAGGGAACAGAGTACCTTGGACTAAATGGCATAACAATTTATTCCTTGCGTTGGGTGGAGATCGGCCATCTAGAAAAGGTGCGAATCTACGATACCCAAACTCCATGACCCGGATAGGAAACGTCAAGGCCTCCGCGGATTGGAGGAGCAGATGCGCTCGTTAACCTAGGGGTCACGGGGGGAGGGTATATAAGGGGTTGTAGAGTAAGTACATACTTTTTTGACTAATGTTTAGTGGCTTTCTTTTTTAAGGTATGGTGAAGAAATTAGTTTAAAAGGGTGTGAGTGTGTGTGATTGGTGTGGGTGATGGTAGGAGTTTGGTTGGGAGAGTTGGAGAGTAAGCTGGTTATTGTGTGTATTGTGGAAATGGGACAATGAACTATTGGGAAGGTGTTTGGATTACAACTTGGATTACAATTTGGTTTTGGTGACATGGTAACAGGCTTAACCTGTCTTGTTATTAGTTAGGGAAACATTTGTTTAGCTAGGGCCCGAGATCGGGTTAGGGTTTGATTTATTTTCTTTTTTGTAGTACATAATAAACACACGGTATGGCGTTTCCTGGCAATCTGTGTCTAAAAGTATTTATTTGGAGAAGAAAAACGTGACCAGAGGGCAATCCGTCACTATATATTATATATATATATATATAAATAAAATTTAGTGTCCATAGAAAGTCTACACCCCCTTGAACTTTTTTCACATTTTGTTATGTCAGTGCCTCAAGGTTTCATGCATTTAAATGATGATTTTTTTTCCCACTTATCTACACACCATACTCCACACTGTTAAGGGGGAAAAAAGTTTCAGAAAGATCATAATTGGATAAGTCTCCACCTCCCCTGAGTTAACACTTGGTGGAAACACCTTTGGCAGCAAATACAGCTGTGAATCTGTTGGGATAGGTCTCTACCAACTTTGCACAGCTAGATTTGACAATATTTGACCATTCTTCTTTACAAAACTGTTCAAGCTCTGTCAGGTTCCTTGGGGAGCGTTGATGGACAGAAATCTTCAAGTCATGCCACAAATTTTTGATTGGATTTAGGTTGAGACTCTAACTGGGCCACTCAAGGACATTTACCTTTTTGTTCCTTAGCCACTCCAGTGTAGCTTTGGGTCGTCATGCTGAAAGGTGAACTTCTGTAGCAGTTTCAGCTTTCTTGCAGATGGCAGCAGGTTTTCCTCAAGGACTTCTCTTGACTTTGCTCCATTCATTTTCCCTTCTATCCTGACAAGTGACCCAGTCCCTGCCAGTGAGAAACATCCCCATAACATGATGCTGCCACCACCATGCTTCACAGTAGGGATGGCGTTTTTTGGGTGATGCACTCTGTTGGGTTTGCGCCAAACATAATGCTTTGCATTTAGGCCAAAAAGTTCAATTTTAGTTTCATCAGACCACAAAACTTTTTGCCACATTGCTACAGAATCTCCTGAGTGTTTTTTTGCATACTTCAAATGGGATTCAAGGTGGGCTTTCTTGAGTAATGGTTTCCTCCTTCCCACCCTACTATTCAGGCCAGATTTGTGGAGTGCTTGGGATATTGTTGTCACATGCACACTTTGACCAGTATTGGGCATAAAAGCCTGTAGCTCTTGCAAAGTTGCCATTGGCCTCTTGGTAGACTCTCTGATCAGTCTCCTTCTTGCTCGGTCATCTAGTTTGGAGGGACAGCCTGATCTAGGCAGGGTCTTGGTGGTGCCATACACATTCCACTTTTTAAAAATTGTCTTGACTCTGCTCCAAGAGATAATCAAGTCCTTTTGATATATATATATATATATATAATATAATTTTATTCCCATCCCCTGATCTGTGCCTTTCAACAACTTTGTCCCGGAGTTCTTTTGAAAACGCCTTGGTGCTCATGGTTGAGTCTTTGCTTTCGAAATGCACTACCCAGCAGAGGGAACCTACAGGAACTGCTGAATTCATCCTGAAATCATGTAAATCACTACAATTTAACACAGGTGGAGGCCACATAACTTGGTGTGTGATTTTGAAGGTGATTGGTTACACCTGAGCTAATTTAGGATTGCTATTATGGGGCGGGCGGGGAGGAGTGGACACTTATCCAACCAAACTATTTCAATTTTTATTTAATTTTCTACAGATTTTTAGAATATTGTTTTCACTTTGAAGTTGTGGGGTAGGATGTGTAGATAAATGAAAAAAAAAATTAAAAAAAACTATTTTAATGCATTTTAATTCCAGGCTATAAGGCAACAAAAGGTAAACATTTTGAAAGGGGGTGTAGACAAATCAAGAACACCTGGGTATTTAAGGGTTACAATTAATTGGCAGTTTGGTCAAACTCTATATTAGTCAGGTGTTTCATTGAACCAACCATCGTGTATAAGCACCAATAATTACATACTGGTATAGGTGAAATCAAAAAGTTAGAATGCATAAGCTTACAGAATTATAGAAAAAGGCAATTGCAGTAAATGAAGGCATATTCAAAGTAAGGATGGCATTATAGAAAATGACATTAAGTATCTTAAATCCTAACGTGAATTTAGACATCATATCATCATAGTCATAAATGTAGTAAACACTGGAAAAATCAATCCACATATCTGAAAAATAATCCATGAAATCAGTTTATATCTAAACAAACTGTTTTCCATTTTCTCCGGTAAACGTCTAGTGCCATATTTCAGTACTGAATGGCGATGTTGCAGCAAGAATTTATACAAGATGGCTAGAGATTTCCCTTCACATTGAGGAATATGCAAACACAATAATCTTAATAGAATTTACCTAGTTTCTCCCTGGACCACATTCTGCACAGGCTTTCTCATGCGTGTGGTTATCACGTCATTCATAATCTCATTTTGAAACAGGGATGATTACACATAGGCAGTGGGACTAGAGATGTATCTTTCTTTGTAGAAATGTTTTTTCTTCTTGTAATTGTTTTGCTGACTCTGTAAAGTACATAACATGGCAGCTGCAAGATTTAACAATGAAGAAACCTGTTCCTGTTCAGAATATTCATCAAAGAGACGCTCATTCACAATACAAGGAGTCCTCATTGTGACACTGAATATTGAACTCTTGACAGGTGCACACATTACATAAATACTTTGGTCCCATTACTCTATTTTATTATTCGGGAACATATGTAAATGCATTTAGTGGCCACTTCAATGTACATAGCAATGTAATGAAACATCAAGATGTTGAGGGTTTAAAGAAAATAAACAGAAGGAAATTGATTATCTTTTTATTTTTATGAGTTGATTTAATTTCTCTTCGTGTGTCATTTAATTTCTCTGTGCATAGTTTAATTTCTCTTTGTGTATAGTCTGTACAAACATTGAATCTCTAAGTGATCTGAAGTCCTTCACTGCCTGTATGGTGGTGAGGATTATTTTTAATCTGTTGACCCAGCTGCACTTTGATCTTCAGAGGTGACTAGCCCCTAGCTTGTTATTTTGTCCAGCCAATCATAGTGTTTAATTTACCCAAGCCATTTTATAAATGCAGACTAAATATGTTTCTATCAAACACTAGGAGCATTTGCCTCAGACTACAAACACAAATCAAGGGGCATTTTCATGTCAATGCATTACATAGCACAATTAAATACAAAAGTAATTTCTCTCACTTGTGGGCTATAAACAATGTGAATATATGCATCTGTTTGATGTAGCTGTGCACGAAACAGGGACTGTAGACAGTGTAGAGCTTTATTACCCTAATAGCATGACATTTTCTTTATTACCATATGATTATACTCTGCATTTGATATTGTCTGTTTTTTTTATACAACAGACAAGGGACAAGTGTGACAGATTATAACAATGAGATATATCCAACAAAACAAAAAAAAAAAAAAACTTGGAGATAACTAAAATCTTGAAATATACTACTGGTACATTTACTCTTAATTTACCTGTACTCTCAGCCTTTGGATCTGAATAATGTGTTGTAAAAGAAAGCCAATGAGTTTAAATTAGCAGGGTGAATGTAACTTGTTTCAAACACATTGAAATAAGTTGTTTAAAATGACTCCAGAGTTCAAGCAAAGTTTAGACCAATCGGCATCACTTTTTTTTTTTTTTTTTTTTACTTTTTCAGCTTCAGGACATGGGTATCGATAAAGAACCCAGATTCCTGGATGAAGACTGTGCAAGAACCAACCATGCTGTAGAAAACTAAACTGCTGTAGAAAAGAACCAGGCTTGTTGGCACAAGTAGTTTCAACGAGGAGAAAGATGAACAAGAGCAAGTAGAGTCATTAAAAAAGAATGTCTGCCTAAAAATAATTCCTTAAAATGACATTTAAACCCTTGCTTCTTGTTTTGGAAAAACAAAAGCAAACAGACGCGCGTTCTTTGAAGAGGTTCTGGACTAGATGCCAAGGTTAGCGTTGCATCATTTTTCTGATTCGTATCTTGTAATCTCAGGTTGTTGTTTGGTCTACCGTTGTTCGGTGTGCTGGAGACAGGCTATGTAAATGGATATAAATATGTGTATCTAACCCTGAGCTGAATAATTATACTGTATCTCCTTACAGTGTAACTCCCAGATGTTCGTACCCTAGATGTTTGTACCCTAAGCCCTTCCGACTGGCCTTCACTCTTTACGTTGAAGATTTTGACAGGATTCTGTGTGCTTGGATGTTGGCTGACAGAAATTTGGTCCAGAACTGTTTCTATGAGGTTTCCCAACCTGCTAGTGCTGCTTTAGAGACTCTGTTATGCAGCTGTTTATTCCACATTAAAACATTTCTGTGACGTTATCCTTTGATCTTTTCATTGATGAATTCTACTTATCTTCTAAGTGGCTGTGTGGCTTTGAAGAGAAGGGGAGTGTGGAACAGATATATTGTTCATTAACAAATCCACAGAAAACCGTTGATTCGTCAACAGTCAGAACAATTCAAAAGGAAAGCGAACACCATTTTATTATGCAACAATCATTTCAACAATTGGTTAATTATAGTATTACACATTTCAAACATAGCATTTAGAACAGGGCTTTGCGATTTCAGTTTAGCATTTCATATTGTTAAAGAAAAGTAATATAATTATACATAATGAATTACAAATTCAATTCAACATAAACATCCCCCATTCTAATCTGTATTTCACATCTTCTGGACAGGTTCCGAAACAACACCATTTCATCATCGCTTAGTAAGTCGCCATCAATTACACAATGGTTAGATGTAAACTCAGCTTTTGCATTTGTTTCGTTTAACCATTGTACAAACAAGCTTACAGTCCACGTGCATTACATTACATCTTGAAAACCGATCACTGACAAGGATATTTAGTGCTTCATCTGCTTTAGATTTGGCAAAACGATCAATAACTTTACTTTTCGTTGCTGGGTCCCATTCCTTTGCTTTTTGAATTTTAATTTTTCTAAGGCCACTTTCATGTTCTACATGTAAAACAGTCTTCTCTACTATCTTCACTTACGACAGACATTCTTTCAAACTCAAACTCTGAGGAAATCGTGACAACATTCCCACAATTCGAGAGACGGACATTTTAAATGTTTGAAGAGTAACGAAAGAGCAAAAAACGAATCAAATTACCAAATTAACAATCAATTTAAATCTCATTATTAAACGTGTCAATCATGAAGAAATATTTTAATTGGCATAAACAATGATAAGTGTTGAATCGGTAATCAGTGTACCTAAATGCATCTGGAACATTTACAGCATCACGGAAACGCTACAAATAAGAGCAGGCTATTCAATACTCATTGGGTTCCTAACTGCTAATGGTTCCTGGAATCGCATACAGATGGCTCTTGAATATTCCCAAATAATCAGCAGCAACAACACGGCTTGACAAACCCATCCATACACCCACCACTAAAGTCTTGCCTTACGCATTTGTAGACTTCACACAGGTTCAGTTTCCTCAAGCTACCCTCATAACTCATGACCTTTAGTACTGGGATTAGTGTTGGTGCTTTTCCCTGAAAGCGCTTCGGTGCTGTAAGAAAGCATGTATTTGATGCCTTATATCTGTCGGGTGACAAATACTCCAGAATATCCACAGCATTCACAAGGAACTTCACATAACCCTAATCCTAACCACAAAACACAATTCTACCCCAAACCTTTAAATGAATCCTAATCTTAAAGTCTCTAGCAGACTGTAAAAGAATCAGTCCCCTATTGAAATATTATTTCAGTATGGAATAGATGCTCATCTATGATGTACTGTATTTAAATATGAATCTTGCATTGTAACCCTGCTGCCCTGTAACACCTGTAGGTTGCCTTGGATAATAACTTCTACTACTATTGCTACTAATGCTTCCAGTGTTAATCACCTTGTCATTCAGTAACCTCTGTATTATAAAGCCTCGTAATAACCTATTCTTTACTATTTCACCAATGAATCTATTAGTCTGATAAGCTGCAATCCCTGTGTTGAGATGAATCCATATCTTTCTAGTAGTTCTAGTCCTATATCACCATTGTAGGGGCCTTTTATAGCCTGCATTTTATGACCAGCATAAATTCAACAAGTCACTGGGAATGGGAATTATTATTATTGTTATTATTATTATTATTATTATTATGCACCATTAAATACAGACCAAGATAAATAGAAAATATTTGAACGGTATAAGTTTGCAGAGCTCTGAAGCTCTGGCTCCTTGATACTGAGGTGAAGGCAAGCAGCAACTTGATAGAGAGACTCAGGACCCACTGAAAAAAACAAAGAGGGTTCAGACATTTCAAAAAATCAGGTTATCCAGTAACTTCAATTTCTCATGCATGGGTTTATAGTGACCTCTATTGGACAAAAGACACATTTGAAATAGACCTGAAATTTGATTTAATAAAATTAGTTTTTTTTGTCAGTCCTTTCTGTGCTTTTTGTCAGCATTGGAGTCTGATACATAAAATACAATAAAAGTCCTTTGTTTTATCAGTGTTGGTCATGTAAATATCAATACTCTAAGCTGTAGATGTCATTTAAATTAGAATGTATATTATGTGATCCTTTTATACAGAATTACTACATTGTAAACTGTGATAAGTCAAGTTTAGCTACTCATTCAGTTTTTGTACGACAACTTTCTCTGGGGCTGACTAAACTCATAACATGTATATTCATATACCTTAATCCATTTGAGTTTCATTTACTTTTTAATAATCAAAACATTAGCTGAGGCAACAGAATGTGCAATCAACTAGCTATTTTATTAGCTGCCAGTGCAGCATTTACAAGTGCTGGAACCAGGCAGATGCAGAGATGTAGACAGAGGGAGAAGGGAGGGAGGTCACATCCGCATTCTGACCCTTGAACGGGGGTGGCCACACACACAACACAAGGAGAACACATGTAAGGGAGCAGGCGGGGCCACAAGAGACAAGCAAACACAACACACCTGTGCAATCGCACATATCAAAACAACAACACAATAAACAACAAACAATTCCAAAAATATATTGTACAAGTCCCGCAAGGGCTGATGGGAATCTAGTCCCCTGATTCTACTAAAACCATTTATGTTTGAACAACTAAAGTATATTTGAATGTTCAACTAACTTTTAAAATGGATGAGTGTTATGAAAACAATGAGAATTTTTAAGTTGATATAACTTGAATTAATTTATTTAGAATCACTTTGGGGTTTGCCGTGTATATATTACCATGATATGGCCAGTCTACCAACATTCCTCCAGCATTAGTGACAAGCTTTATTATTAAATATAGACTGCTTGCAGGCTGCAGCCATTTTTCTGAAGGTGCAGACTTTTAAAGTCTTTAAAAGATATGCAACAGCACTTTTAAAAAAATATATATTTTTTTACTATATACTTTATTGAAGAAAAAAAACATTCCAATAAATATGCAAGATGTCATGACGAAAACAATAACAGGCCACCATTTTGTTTAGTTTTTTCATGAATGCTCTTTGGATCTGACCAGTTTTTTAAAAGCAGACGTAAAATCTTCATTAAAGCTTGTGTAGAGCAATGGGTTGACGAGAGAGTTGGCATAGCCGAGCCAGGTCAGAAAGTCAGAGACCTCAGGAGATGTGGTCAGGAGCTGAAGTCCCACTAGAAATTCCTTGATGAAGAATGGCAACCAGCAAATAACAAAAGCCCCCAGTATGAGCCCGAGGATCCGGGCTGCCTTGCGCTCTCTGGAGCTTGACAGCTGCTGCCGCTCACAGGACTGCTCCCTTATGGTCTCAAAGGGGGGGATTCGAATCGTAACGTTAATTTTATCCAACTCCATCGTTGGGTCTGTAGTAGAGAAATCAGACACGCAGAAAGTCTGGGAGAGTTTGCAGTTGGTAAAGGAGTTTTGGCTATTAGTGCTCCTATTGCTCAAGTGTCTGCTTGAGCCCCTCTTTTGGTAGAGGTGCTTTGCGGCATGATAAATCCTGTAGTACAAAATTAAAATTAAGGTCAGAGGAATGTAGAACGCCCCAAACGTGGAATAAACTGTATACACAATGTGGCTGTGCTCAATGATACAGTGGGTGAGGTGGCTGGTACTGTATCTGTGCCTCCAAAACAAAGGAGGCATTGAAATGAACACAGATATAGCCCAGACTGCTGCTATCATCACTGCTGCTCTCTTCGCTGTGCGCTTCCTAGCATATTCAATAGCATTAGTGATTGCCCAGTACCTGTCTAGTGCGATCACGCACAGGTGTAAAATTGAACAGGTGCAACAAGTCATATCCACGGTAAGCCACACCTCACAGATTATGTAACCAAGGGACCACGTTTCCATGACAATATACATGATACTTAATGGCATTACTAAGGTTGAAACCAGAAAGTCAGTAACAGCCAAAGAGCAAATCAGGTAGTTGGCGGGTTGATGCAGTTTCTTGGTTGTGCAAATGGCTACAATGACGGCAAAATTCAACAGTGTGGTGAGGAACGTTAGAATGCCCAGCGTTACGGCAATAAGCCTTTTTTCTGTGCCTGTTTTTGTCTTGAGCGCAACACTAGGCTCAGGAGCAGTGCAGTTTGTGAGATTCATTGTCCCAGTGCTGTTCAACAGAAAGCTGTGTGTTTCGATCAAATCATTTTCAGGTCCAGAATATCGGCTCTTTACTTTCGAAGAAATACGTTAACATTATGACTGACTTTGATCCACTTCTTGATAACTAGTGTGTTAAATTTTCCTGAAAAAAAGAACAGAAAGTTTTTACTGTAAACCAAACAGTTTATTCAACATTCAAATGTTTTTCAAATGCAATGCAAAGCAGACAATTGTGCATTATGCTTCCTCTTTATTTTGACCTTCATGTAAAGACTAGCTAACCATTAAGAGCAGGTGGTCTCAATGCCCTTGTTATTTCCGTTTGACAGTTTTGCTACCACAGTGGTGTGTTTTGGGAGTGCAGGTGTGCCCACTTATGAGCTGATATTTAACAGTGCTATATAACAGGGTGAACCATGGGTCATAGGGCATTTTTCGATTGAAAAATAGTTAATCTCAAAAGACTGTTCAGGCCTTTTTAATATATTTTAATCTTAAAGTACTATGCAAGACTATAGAAAATTAGCTTTACCTCCAGAAAAAATAGGTAAATAATGGTCAGTGATAAAAGCTAGCTGTTTATCACAGTGCTGCCAATAACAGTCTGCCTGTGTTAATCTGTTTATGGGATACAATTATTCAGTTTCAACAACATCAACACAGCAAGATTCAATTTAAGGACCTGGCCGGTTAACTCCTTTTTAAATCAGGGATCACTGCCCCCTCCTGAGACTACTGACACTATTCACTTATTGATTAAACCATTAAACTGTTGCTTAGCAATAGTGTGGATATATGGGGGCCATGACTCTGTCTGGCTTTATGCTCAAGGTTTTTTTTAGGCAGATTATGAAAAATAATTGTAGAAACTATGAAATAAAGAAAGGTTAGATGTCATGATGGTCACCAGTGAGCACAGTAACATGCAATGTGTTTATAGCCGTGCTGATGTCAAGCGTGAGATCACTGCCCAGTGCAGTGGCAGTAGCTTTTTACTCTTGTTTGATAAGATGGCAGGGGTCAGGCCCTGCATACATGGCCTGTGTAGTGTTATTTTCAGGAATGCGGTAAAAAGTGGTACGCAGATCACTGTTTTAATTATAAATTCTCATTTTCCAGTCTTCTACGTTGTTGTTAATGTAATTTATCATACTTTTCAACCATTAAGGAAATAATATTTATCATATACAATACACTCGGTCCTTGTACATTTTTTTTTTTTTTTTTACTTGTGCAACTTTGCGGTGGACTTCTCATTTTGTCTTGTTGGTTGTGAATTATTTCTTTATAGAGAAATTGACTTGTATCGTACGATTTGGAAATGCAAACTTGTACAAAAACAGGTGTTGTCATGCCAACTATTACCTTCCCCAATACTGTCAGTCTAATTATACACACTGTAATTAATCTAACTGCATGCTTGAAATATATGCACATATCCTGATGCATAGCTTTTTTTCTTATGGGTAAGCTCGTTGTAAACAGCAAATACACAAACACGACATACAGTACTTAACAAGTTTATCATTATTACAAATGCATTTCTCAGTTGTAATTGAGATGTACGAGCGGCTTATCACGGATCAATTGAATTGCCCGACACGCCTGTCTGTTAATGCATTGGTGACAATGGTAGTCTGTAAACTTGAACTGTCTCAGCCTGCGGTAAGTAGGAAGATTTGAATTGGTTCCACTGAAATAGAAGCCTATTAGTATATAGACAGAATGGCCTCAATTTACTATCTATCACTCCATACCATGTGAAAGAACATGTTTGGATAGGATTCTTTAGTGCAACGCCAGTTACCCTGGTGCTAAACATTACAGGAGCGGTGCTTTGCACAAAATGCACTTTCATTTTTAATTTTTTTTTTTTTTTTCTGCCCCCAAAATTCGCTGCCCTGGACAGCTGCCTAGATTGCCTAGGCCTGCCTGCACATGTGTTTGTGCCGTATTCCAAATTACCGGCGCCCTTGAATAACCGGCACCCTTAAATAAGCTCTACCATTGAAAAAGCTCTGCCCTTGAACTTGAAGACAATCTTGTTGAACATGCCATTATCACTCCCCTAGGTGTCACGGTTCGAGAGAGATCTTACCGGATCCCGGAAAGTCGACAAAATGGCATTCGCAAAGGGGTACGGGCAGTGCTCAAACTTGATTGAGCCTTCCAGGAGCAAGTGATGCAGTCCAATTGTGAAAGTCGCCAAAAAGGACAGCACCAATCGTTTCTGAATTGATTTCCGTAAGGTAAACACTATTGCCAAGTTCGACGCCTACCCAATCTACCTCCCGACCTGTGAGGGCATGATATAACAGGAACAGTGTGCCCTGGACTGGATGGTTTGGCAGTTCATTCCAGTCGGAAGTCGGCCATCCAGAAAGGGGGCGGAGTCACAATACCAGAAGTCATCATCTTAATGTAGTAGGCGATGTGTCAGTCACAGTTTGGAGGATACGTGATTGCACTCACTACCGAAGGGGAGTGACTGAGGGTATATCAGGGGATGTAGCCGAGCGATCTGTTCCTTTGTTGTGGTTATGAAAGGATCAGTGAACGAGTACTGTATTATAAAGAAACTGAGTTTTTGTATTTTGTTTTGTTTCTCTATTATACTGTTATGTTTGTCATTTATAGAATACTAAACTCCGGAAGCTGTAGCTAAACAGTCAGTAATTAAACCCAGATCCACTTCACCAGAGTGCACGTATAAACCTGGACTCCACTTCACCAGAGTGCACGTATAAACCTGGACTCCACTTCACCAGTGTGCACGTATAAACCTGGACTCCACTTCACCAGAGTGCACGTATAAACCTGGACTCCACTTCACCAGAGTGCACGTATAAACCTGGACTCCACTTCACCAGAGTGCACGTATAAACCTGGACTCCACTTCACCAGAGTGCACGTATAAACCTGGACTCCACTTCACCAGAGTGCACGTATAAACCTGGACTCCACTTCACCAGAGTGCACGTATAAACCTGGACTCCACTTCACCAGTGTGCACGTATAAACCTGGACTCCACTTCACCAGAGTGCACGTATAAACCTGGACTCCACTTCACCAGAGTGCACGTATAAACCTGGACTCCACTTCACCAGAGTGCACGTATAAACCTGGACTCCACTTCACCAGTGTGCACGTATAAACCTGGACTCCACTTCACCAGAGTGCACGTATAAACCTGGACTCCACTTCACCAGTGTGCACGTATAAACCTGGACTCCACTTCACCAGAGTGCACGTATAAACCTGGACTCCACTTCACCAGAGTGCACGTATAAACCTGGACTCCACTTCACCAGAGTGCACGTATAAACCTGGACTCCACTTCACCAGAGTGCACGTATAAACCTGGACTCCACTTCACCAGAGTGCACGTATAAACCTGGACTCCACTTCACCAGTGTGCACGTATAAACCTGGACTCCATTTCACCAGTTGCTCATGATATTTGGTCTGTGCTGCACTAGGTGTAGTGTTCAGTTTTCAGAGTTGTGTTTGCTCATGATATTTGATCTGTGCTAGACTAGGTGTAGTGTTCAGTTTTCAGAGTTGTGTTTGCTAATTATATTTGGCTAGATTGATATTTGCATAGAAGTAAGCTTTTATATTACTTCTGCATGGCCTTTGTGAATGGAAAATGTGTAATTGAGACCTGCACTGAATCCAGTTGACTCTACCTTTTTGTGCATCATTAAGTATTCATTTCACCAGATAAATGTTAATGTTTGTCTATGATTGAAATGGAATATTAATATAGACCTGTGGCAAAGTGGTGAGTGGATACAGGTGAGTGCAGTGCAGAGCGGATACAGCACAGACAGACAATGATTTCCTGGTGCAAGGGTGTTGATTGAGATTTTTACAATGTCCAGGGCCTTAAGGCAAACACTTGTAAATAATAAATGCTGGAGTAATACAGCGGCGTGTAGCTCTCGTAACTGTAATCCTCAGGTTTGACCTGTAACCAAAAGTCTAGTTTTACACCTACATCCACACTAAACACAAAACACAAACATAAGACTGAGTGAAATTAGGTGCTAGTGGTGTAATTACAGTACCCCGTGAAATGCTGGGGTGAAGGTGATGTCCAGGTTGATGCTGGCTTGCAATACAGAATACCGGATAGTGTTACTGGTAGTCTAGTTAAGACAAACAACATTTACAACCAACATTAACAAACACAAGACGAACACTCACGGTTTTTCAGTAATGGCACAGTCTCCTTTTAGGTTATATCCAACCATTTACAAAGGAACAGATTACTTTGCTACGAGCCCTATTTATACCCTCCCTCATGACCACTTGGTTAACGAGCGCACCTGCTCCTCCAATCCGAGGATGCCATGCCGTTTCCTGTTCGGGTCACTGAGTTCGAGTACCGTAAGTCCGCCCCTTTTTTAGCTGGCCGACTTCCACCTACCCACGGGAATACATTTTCATGCCTTTTAGTCCAGGGTACTCTGCTCCCTTTACACAGCGCCCTCACAGGTCGGGAGGGAGATCTAATACCAAGAATCATTCGATCTCTGTCATAAGCCCCTTGTTAACTAAAGTATGGTTTATGTTCAATTCTACACTATATCAAAAGGGTTCATTAACCATAGTTTTTGTTGGTTAGCTGTCTTTCGTAATGTACCTATGTTTTTTTTTTATTGCTGTAACCTGCATGCAGTGAAGGGGTTGATGAGATGCGGTTTCTTTAATAAAGATAGAAACATTCATTAACACCACATTTTAATGAATTCATGGCACATTCATTCATGAAACTGGCACAACACGACATTAAGCATAATGTACTATCATACACATATTTAAAAGATGTGTTTTTGTAAGAGAAACAGTTCCCTTGGTAACCAGTTAAGAAGTCAAACTATTTTTCAATTGCATAATATTTAAATAGAACATTGGTCTCAAGCTAGTTCATTTATCAAGGCTGGACTATCTTAGAAATTCAGTCTGTATTTAATTAATGGCTTTATTTAATTACTGCCATTCGATGTACGAAGAACGATTCTTAAGTGCTTGTAAATCACAGAGTCTGTTATCAAAGTGGGATTTTATAGACGTTTATGGAACTGAATTGTGTACCTCTCACAGTAACACTGGGGTCATGTTTCAATGTCTGTAGGGAATTGCTCAAGAACTTCAGTTGGATCATTTCAGCAATGCCAACAGAATCACTGTTGTGAGAATGGTGCTATTGCTGCTTTCGAACAGCAGGGGGCAGTGCTGTGTGCTGATACAGACTGCAGTGGCCCCCCTGTAATTACTCAACGCTTTCTCAAGCACTCCGAAGACTGCAGCATGAACACTGGGAAACGGCAGTGTTCTTCAGAAGAGAATCATCCCCTCCAGTTTGATGTAAGGAGCGGAGAACAGTATGACTACTGAGTATCAAACAGCTGTAGAGGCTGGAAGTTGGAAATACTCTAAAATAACTGACATACACTTCAACGAAGTGAGCTCATCCCTGCTGCTAATCTCCTGTAAAATAAATTAATCTGATTAAATCAAAACGTCTCGAACTGTCAAAACTGATGACTCAAACTGACTCGAGCAAGCTAAGTTACTTGACTTGAGCTTGACATGTCAAAGACTAGACTCGAGTCTTACTCCCCTGTGACTCGACTCGAGTCTTCCCTCCCTGTGACTACTCAACTTGTGTCTTACCCTCCTGTGACTCGACTCGAGTCTTACCCCCCTGTGACTCGACTCGAGCTTGACATGATTGATGACAATCCATAAGATGGTTATTAAGATGATTAAGTGGCAATGTATGATTTGCTAACATGGAGTCAGGCAGTTT
The DNA here is from genome assembly GCF_017654505.1 of Polyodon spathula. Lineage (NCBI taxonomy): Eukaryota > Metazoa > Chordata > Actinopteri > Acipenseriformes > Polyodontidae > Polyodon > Polyodon spathula. The sequence continues at coordinate 73,773,712 of NC_054539.1, forward strand.
TATACAGCACTCAAGGCTGTTTGAGCCAGAGCTTGGATAACCATTAATTTATGTACAGCAACAGCACAAATTCAACCCAACACAAGTTCATAGTGGACCACCATCACAAAGCGCTTTACAAGATGCAGTAACAGCAAGAAAATCCATAATACTTTAAATACAGAGGAATGCATAATAGATGTCACAGGTCAAGTCACAGGGCGGAAGACCTGAGTGAAGTCTTTGACATGTCAAGCTCGAGTCGAGTCATAGGGGGGTAAGACTCAAGTCGAGTCACAGGAGGGTAAGACTCAAGTCGAGTCAAGTCACAGGAGGGTAAGACTCGAGTCGATTCTGACATGTCAAAGACTCGTCTCAAGTCTTCCTCCTGTGACTTGACTCGACTTGAGTCTTACCCTCCTGTGACTCGACTCGACTCGACTTGAGTCTTACCCCCCTGTGACTTGACTCGAGCTTGACATGTCAAAGACTTGACTCAAGTCTTCCGCCCTGTGACTTGAGTCAAGTCCTCCCCCCTTGACTTGACTCAAGTCTTACCCTCCTGTGACTCGACTCGACTCAAGTCTTGCCTCCCCGTGACTCGACTTAACTCGAGCTTGACATGTCAAAGACTCGACTCTACTCGAGTGTTACCCCCTGTAACTCAACTCCAGTCTTACCCCCTTGTGACTCAACTCGAGTCTTCCCCCTGTGACTCGACTCGACTCAAGTCTTATCTCCCTGTGACTCTGCTCAACTCGAGTCTTACCTCCCTGTGACTAATCGACTCGAGTCTTGCCTCCTTGTGACTTGACTCGAGTCTTACCCCGTGACTCGACTCAACTTGAGCTTGACATGTCTTCCCCCTGTAACTTGACTCAACTCCAGTCTTACCCCCCTGTGACTTAATTCGAGCTTGATATGTCAAAGACTCGACTCGAATCTTCCCCCCTGTGACTCTACTCTACTCTTAACCCGTGTGACTCAACTCATACCCCCCTGTGACTTGACTCGACTCGAGTCTTACACCCCTGTGACTCGACTCGAGTCTTACCCCCGTGACTTGACTCGACTCTAGTCTTACCCCCTTGTGACTCAACTAGACTCGAGTCTTACCCCCCTGTGACTCGACTCGAGTCTTGCCCCCCTGTGACTCGACTCGAGTCTTACCCCGTGACTTGACTTGACTCTAGTCTTACCCCCCTGTGACTCGACTCGAGTCTTACCCCCCTGTGGCTCGACTCGACTCGAGTCCCACTTTTTGTAACTTGATTACAACACTGCCGAAAGGATACCAAGCTACACTGGAAAACATAAACACAAGAAAGAATTTTCAAGAATGATGTCAGCACAGGTTAGGTATAAAAAAGGATTGTTTAGAAATTATTTGCCAGACCAAAGGAATCGGGACTGTGCACACTGATGCTGATTGTGAAGGTAAATAAAGTATTACTATTAAACTGACTAATTGTTGTATTGAACGAATCACTCTGGGTTAATCTACACACTCGCAGCCAGTAACAGTATAATCTATCTGCTGCTCCTGTGTACTGAGAGAATAGCTCACACTAGTGAGCCAGTAACAGTATAATCTATCTGCTGCTCCTGTGTACTGAGAGAATAACTCACACCAGTGAGCCAGTAACAGTATAACCCATCTGCTGCTCCTGTGTACTGAGAGAATAACTCACACCAGTGAGCCAGTAACAGTATAATCCATATGCTGCTCCTGTGTACTGACAGAATAACTCACACCAGTGAGCCAGTAACAGTATAATCTATCTGCTGCTCCTGTGTACTGAGAGAATAACTCACACCAGTGAGCCAGTAACAGTATAATCCATCTGCTGCTCCTGTGTACTGACAGAATAACTCACACCAGTGAGCCAGTAACAGTATAATCTATCTGCTGCTCCTGTGTACTGACAGAATAACTCACACCAGTGAGCCAGTAACAGTATAATCTATCTGCTGCTCCTGTGTACTGACAGAATAACCCACACCAGTGAGCCAGTAACAGTATAATATATCTGCTGCTCCTGTGTACTGAGAGAATAGCTCACACCAGTGAGCCAGTAACAGTATAATGAAATATCTGCTGCTCCTGTGTACTGAGAGAATAACTCACACCAGTGAGCCAGTAACAGTATAATCCATCTGCTGCTCCTGTGTACTGAGAGAATAACTCACACCAGTGAGCCAGTAACAGTATAATCTATCTGCTGCTCCTGTGTACTGACAGAATAACTCACACCAGTGAGCCAGTAACAGTATAATCCATCTGCTGCTCCTGTGTACTGACAGAATAACTCACACCAGTGAGCCAGTAACAGTATAATTCTCCTGCCAGGGTAGTCCTAGCATCTGCTGCTCCTGTGTACTGACAGAATAACTCACACCAGTGAGCCAGTAACAGTATAATCTCCGGACCTCCCCCACGATCTGCTGCTCCTGTGTACTGACAGAATAACTCACACCAGTGAGCCAGTAACAGTATAACCCATCTGCTGCTCCTGTGTACTGAGAGAATAACTCACACCAGTGAGCCAGTAACAGTATAATCCCCCTTCTCCGGCAGTAAAACTGCTGCTGGGGTTGGCGGTCTCCAGACCTATCTGCTGCTCCTGTGTACTGAGAGAATGCTGCTGGGGTTGGCGGTCTCCAGACTCACACCAGTGAGCCAGTAACAGTATAATGCAGAGCGGCGGGCAACCCCAGGCGATGCAGCTGCTCCTGTGTACTGAGAGAATAACTCACACCAGTGAGCCAGTAACAGTATAATCCATCTGCTGCTCCTGTGTACTGAGAGAATAACTCACACCAGTGAGCCAGTAACAGTATAATGCTGAGGACCGCCAGCATATCTGCTGCTCCTGTGTACTGAGAGAATAGCTCACACCAGTGAGCCAGTAACAGTATAATGATATCTGCTGCTCCTGTGTACTGAGAGAATAGCTCACACCAGTGAGCCAGTAACAGTATAATGGCGGAGGCAGATGCATCTGCTGCTCCTGTGTACTGAGAGAATAGCTCACACCAGTGAGCCAGTAACAGTATAATGTATCTGCTGCTCCTGTGTACTGAGAGAATAGCTCACACCAGTGAGCCAGTAACAGTATAATCCATCTGCTGCTCCTGTGTACTGAGAGAATAACTCACACCAGTGAGCCAGAGTGTGGTATCTATTCGCTGAGGCCAACCAGTTGACACTGATGCACGTAAGCTCACACCTGGTGACGGACTCTTCCCCCTTGCAGGAGACTAGTCAACAGCCGGTCCCTCTGCCTTCTCCTGGTAGCTCCCTTGGTAGCGGAAGAGGAATAAAATTGGCAAAGAGATGGTCTTGGTCCTGAGGGAGAGAGGCACCCCGGCCAAAGGACTGTTACATCCTAGGGGATGATATGGCCCTTAGGCAGCACTCCTCCTAACTGTCACTCACTCTGATCCTCTTTCCTGATTCTCCCCATTTTCTTTTTTTTTGTAATCCAAAGACGCCCCCTTTTTTTTTTTTTTTTTCTCCCACACAAAAAAAAAACCTCTCCTGGTCTGACGCTTGGAGGCGCTGTAAAATCCCACGCAGGACACCACGTGTTACAGAGACGGTCGAAGTGGGCGGCGTCAGAGCCAGGAAAGGTAATGAAATACACAAAACACAGGATGGATGAAGTGAAATGATGAAGACGCTTGTTGGCGCCGGTTTAATACAAAATAAAAGGTTTAAACAAACACGAAAACACAGGACACGGCACTCTACGCCAAAATAAAAAGACAAACAAAAACAGACTAAACTTAACAAAACGTTGCACGGACAGACACTGACAAACACGGAGAGCAGATACTTTGTCCTGTTATTAATCTACTACTGCTTATTTCCTCCGTCTCCAATCCCGTTCTCCACTCAACGAACACCCAACCGCGAGTATGTGACAACGTGCATCTATATATACTGTTGTGCTGGGATTCAATTACCAATTAATTATTCACTTGAATCCCAGCACGTGAATTAATAAAGTGCAATTCCCCGTGCTCCTGTGTACTGAGAGAATAATCTCACACCAGTGAGCCAGTAACAGTATAATCCCGTGCTGCTCCTGTGTACTGACAGGGGCGGGCAGAATAGCTCACACCAGTGAGCCAGTAACAGTATAATCTATCTGCTGCTCCTGTGTACTGACAGAATAACTCACACCAGTGAGCCAGTAACAGTATAATCCATCTGCTGCTCCTGTGTACTGACAGAATAACTCACACCAGTGAGCCAGTAACAGTATAATCTATCTGCTGCTCCTGTGTACTGAGAGAATAGCTCACACCAGTGAGCCAGTAACAGTATAATCTATCTGCTGCTCCTGTGTACTGAGAGAATAGCTCACACCAGTGAGCCAGTAACAGTATAATGTATCTGCTGCTCCTGTGTACTGACAGAATAACTCACACCAGTGAGCCAGTAACAGTATAATGTATCTGCTGCTCCTGTGTACTGAGAATAACTCACACCAGTGAGCCAGTAACAGTATAATGTATCTGCTGCTCCTGTGTACTGACAGAATAACTCACACCAGTGAGCCAGTAACAGTATAATGTATCTGCTGCTCCTGTGTACTGACAGAATAACTCACACCAGTGAGCCAGTAACAGTATAATCCATCTGCTGCTCCTGTGTACTGAGAGAATATTTCCACAAGGCCAGCATTAGTAAATCACAGCCTGAAGGCCAATATATAATCATTGTAGAGGTTACCAGACATCGCAACTCCATTATTTCACACTTTGAACACTTTGAAATAAAAAGGGAAAAGTTGTGACGATTATGAGGTAGCTTTTCCAGCACAGATAGTGCATATTGTTGGTATGCATTTATAATATGTCAGAACTGGAACTTTAATAACTAAACCAAGATTTTTAAACTGTGGACATCTAACACATCTTATTCAAATGTGATATAAGTTAACCTAGGGCTGTAGGAATAACTACAGGTATAACATAATTACATGTTAATATAATTGCATTTTTTTACCATATATCATCTATTATGCGTTCCTCTGTATTTAAAGTATTATGGCTTTTCTTGCTGTTACTGCATCTTGTAAAGCGCTTTGTGATGGTGGTCCACTATGAACTTGTGTTGGGTTGAATTTGTGCTGTTGCTGTACATAAATTAATGGTTATCCAAGCTCTGGCTCAAACAACCTTGAGTGCTGTATAAAACTGCCTGCCTCCATGTTAGCAAATCATACATTGCCACTTAATCATCTTAATAACCATCTTATGGATTGTCATCACCTATACGAGACTTCTCAAAATTCAGTTTTTTTTAACATACATTAAACTGGACAGAATATCTTTGCTTTATTTTATTAGCTAAAAAAAACAAACAAAAAAAAAAAACAAATCTTGAATTCCATTGTGTATTTAGTGATCCAATAATTTACAAGAAACAATCGTTTTTCAAAACTGCATTTTGGCAACTGCCAGGGTCGCATTATGTAACTCCTGCTAGATGACTGGAATAATGTTTCCCAGTGGCGACAGTTTTCACTTCTGTCATTTAAAATTTCTATTAAGGCTGCTCAACAAGAACGCAATAACTGCTACCAATCTTCAGCACGTTCCAGTAACATCATTTCTCTACTTTTAACACATAAGAAAGTCAATAAAAATATTTTTTAAAATGTTTCTGTGTTTCCCTGGTCTGGCTCCTACTGATCAACTATTGCATAACACAACAGCTGTTAGGCACACTGTCAGCAGCAGCTAGAAGTAAAACATATAACCAACCAAGAAATACAACACAAGAGACCTAACAAACTACAAATATATTCTGAAGCCACCTGATAAATTGCAAGTCACTTCGTAAATGCGCATATCGCCTTGATGTATTTATTACCTTGGTGCTCATGGTGCTCGATGCACTCAGTGCGCACGGTGCTCGGTTCACTTGGCGTGCTTGGTGCTCGTTGCATAGTGCCTCGGTGTATTCTGTGCACCCGGTGCGCTTGGTGCACTCTGTACTCAATGTATGGGGTACTCTGTGCATGCGGTACTCGGTGCATGTGGCACTAGGTCCACTCGGTGAGAACGGTGCGGGCAGTGGCTCCCACAGTGCAGCTCTTCTCACTGTTCCCTGATTTTATGGAGCTCCTCTTGGGGGGCACTGAATGTGTTGAAGCAAGCCGCTTGGCTTGCTTGATTGGAAGGCATGAAGAAACTGAGCCTGGCAGGATTACCTCAGGTTGACTCCACCATTGCAGCCTTGGTTAAGGCAAAACCGGTGGGTGGATTGTCTAGGGACCCTATGTGCCCAAACCCTCAGTTTAGGGTTACGGAGACACACCTAAAGAGGGCTTATGCAGCGGAGGTGCAGGTGACCAGTCTGGCTAACTTGGTGGGTATTCTCACTGCGTATTTAGATGGAGTGCTCACCGAGACCCCACTCCCAGAGCCTGTGGCCACAGAGCTCCAGCTCTCGAGTACGCAGTTCCAGATCTCCGGTCTTCTAGGCCGGAGCTTGGCCAGCTTGGTGGTGGCTCGCAGACAGCTATGGCTGTCGTAAGCAAGGGTGCCCAAAGCGGATAAGTCGGCCTTGCTGGACGCGTTAATATCAACGGGACATACATTCGGGCCGGCTGTGGTGGATATTTTACAGCGCTCCCTTTGACAGCGCGAAGCATCTCGGCAGGTGGCCGCGCTACTCCCTCCCTGTACTTCGACTAGGGGTAGGTCAAGACATTGCCAGGCCCCCCTGGCGTGTACCGTCACAAAGATGGTTCCAATGCCCACGGCCCCTCTGGATGACCTGAGGCATCGCCTATACGCATGGTGTGTCTGCGCAACAGCATTCTAGGAGGCAATTCCAGGGCCATTGCCCTCGGCAGCCGTCTCGGAGTGCTCTGCCAAAACCTCAGCAGCCGCAGCAAGGGCCCTGAAGGCTTGCGGCTCAGGCTTTCTGGTATCCAAGAAGGACAGTGGCTTTCACCCCATCTTAGACCTAAAATTCCTCAATAAGTTCTTGAAGAAAAGAAGGTTCCAAATGCTGTGACCCAGGAGAATCTGCTTCTCAACCCTATGCAAGCTCATACAAGGCCAGTCCTGGGAGATCCTGCTTCACCTGGATCTCCTCAGTCAGATGAGAGACACTCTCTCGCAACTGGAACCTTGCAGGTTCCAATTATGGGTCTGGCCCCTGAACAGGACAGCTGTACAGCCCTAGGGCTATCAGACATGGCTGTGGGTACTTTTCAGCGTATAACAGTACTGGCTTACCTCCACCTGGGAGAGTAGTTGCACACTCTACTAGAGGGTTGGCTATATCTGGGGCCCTCTTCAGAGGGGCCTCACTGTTCAATATATGTATGACGGCTAGCTGGGCTATGCCACATACATTCTCCAGGTTCTATCCTTCCTTGCTTTCAATAGGCCTTTGGCTATATGGTTCTGATGCATCCCTCATATGCTGCCGTTCCTTCTCCCTTGCAACTACTCTGGTATACATTATGCAACACATAAAGTTGTTGGTGATCATCTTCGAATTGAAAGGGAACATTAGGTTACTTACTGTAACCCTGGTTCCCTGAAAGAGAAGACAACCATCAACTGCGAGGTCACATCAGTCGCCCTCATGGGTTTGATGCAAAAAGAACATGGCTTTCTCAATATGGTGTTTATAATCGCTCGGTAGGCGGGACCAAGGGCATCATACCAGGAAGGGGCCTATTGGCAGCTCTGGTATACAGAGCTCAGAAAATACCTACCAATAGGCAGGCATATCCCATACGTACTGTTGTTGGTGGTAGTCTTCTCTTTCAGGGAGCCAGGGTTACATAAGTAACCCAACGTTCTATGTACACAATGGCATAACAAATCACTGTGCAATATTAATCTCACTAGTAAGTGAAATCAGGGTAGAGCATTACGATCCAGCAGCGTCTCCTTTGTGGAAATTAAAGATCCAATTGAGATCTCTCAAAGACAGGGGTTAATCTCGTTGCCATGGAGAAAACACCCCAATCTATAATTCACCACTGTAGATGTTCCAGTCATTTCCGCTGGCTGAATGACACATTTTAAATGGTTGCCTTTTATAAAAGCAACCTTGGACAATAAATAGCCCATTGTTCTTTGAATTATTCACTATTTGTGCATATTAATAGAAACCTTCACAATAGCAGCACTGTCCAAGCTCAAGGTCATGGGATCACCACAACCCAATTAGGCAATGGGCAACATACTTCAAGCATGTTGGTTGTAAGGCACTGGCAGAATGTTTCATTAACACAATACTGCAGTTCTCCAGGTATTAGCCTCCTGACTGTGTCTGCAAGTAAAGATAGCATAGGAAGCTATACATTTACTCCACTCCGTATACTAAATACATTTCAAACTTGTGTTTGTAATTGTTTTACTACTTTTAATCTGTGCGCAATATTTATGGACACATTTTTACATGAAATGTAATTAGTATTGTTTTAAAACAAGAGGATACCTGTGCAAATACGTTTCATATATAGATAACATATGTTCTATTCATAATACAGTGTGTGGTATTCATTACAATAAAACCTGTATTGCATTTACCCCGGAAAGATATTCTGTTTTAATGTTAAATGTATGAAAACCGATCTATTGTCCTACCTACATTTCTATTCATCAATATATTTTTTTGAAACTACTATTGAAATATATATTTGAAAATGTTGAAGCTGCTACAATGACACAGCGCTTGAAAATAATAATAAAATAAAATAAATAATAATAATAATAATAATAATAATAATAATAATAATAATAATAATAATAAAAACTGGTTTTGTTCCCACTCGCTCTCCTCTCTGATATTAACCACGCACTGTTGGAATCCCGATCACGTCAATTGTTCTATTTCGTCAAAATTCGCTGCCAGTACCAACATTTATTCTGTAGCTATAAACGTTTTTGTTTGTTTGTTTGTTGTTGGTCAACTTAAAACAATCCAACAATTAATCTTGGTGGTTATATATAGAGTAGTTTGAAAATATATACAAAATATATATATATATATATATCTAATAATGTAATATAATTAACATATACTTATTTTTAAACTAATATCAACAACATGATGTAATATCATTACCAATAAATTAAACTATAATAATAATAATAATAATAATAATAATAATAATAATAATAATAATAATACATTTGCAAAACTATTTTACAAAGGTGTACTTAGGGGTTACTTTTAGTGTCAAGAAAAGGCTACGTTCAATGTAAATAAATTGCAGCCAGCGTATATTTGCCTTTTCTCTTTTGCTTTTTTATTGTTCCTAGCTAGCTCTGTTACACTTGAAAGTTTATACTACATGTGGAGTAAAATGTAACTTTACAAAACACGTACGTTTTCATCCAGATAAATAAGTAGTAGTTTTTGATGATCGTCTTTGTCTTGAGAGAAAAAAAAAAAAAAAAAATCTTTGCCTGCACAGTGCCGGTGAAAATAGTCTGGGCATTTGATAACTAGCAGAAAATGACGTGACACCGGTTATAGCTGTAGGCAAATAGGCATGTACCAATTGAAACACTTCCAAATTGCATATATCATTAAAATGCATGTTGGAAAAACGTACGTTGTTTTCAAGGTTTACTGCATTCAGATAAAATATTTTAAATAAATACAGTTAAACTGTAAACATTAAATAATAATACTGTAGCGATCTCGGTTCCCCTTCCCCGTGCACGCTACTATACAAACTAAGCTACAATGTAATGTAAATTTATGGTTTGGCAATTCTTTGTTGTTAACGTTAGCTACTAATGACTTTTTTTAATACAATAAAATAAATGTAGTGAACATGCTTACCTTCATTTCAAATACTTCAATTTTATTGCGAAAAACTTGAATTCCGAAACCGGTACGTTTGGTTCTCACATTGACATGAAACGAAAAGAATAACAAAAAAACCTGAACAAACAAACTGAAAGCGTATTATACAGTGATGGGTTGGATAAGAACCTGTTTTTTTAGGAGCGTTGCGTGTGCGGTTTCTCTCAACCAAACCCAGTGTTTCAAACCCTCCGTTCATACTCTGTTTGGAAATGACGCAGTTCTTTCAGTAAGTGGCTAGCAGTAAAAAAGCGCACAGTTGCATTCGCGCAACACCTGCGAGAATGTTTCCGTTTGTGAATCACTTAACAGTGAGAAGGCAGACCTACTGTAGAGAACTAAGACAGAAACAGAAGCATTTGCTGCAGCTGCTTCAGAGCACCCAGGATTGATCATTGTCAAGGTCAGTCTCCAGCATATACACAGCAGGAACACTGGAGGTCACATTTTTTGAAAGAATTAACAAAAAATGTTTCTCTCGATCTTCATCTGAAAAAACAATGCAGTATTTGGCTGGGAATTTTATCGCCTGTATTTCTTTCTTTATGTGGCTTCACAGTTGTAAATTACTGGAGCTGAGGACAAAAAAATTGAAAACACCCAAAACAACAGTGTCAGTATCATTGTGCCACCATGGTGGCACAGATTCAATGGCACATGTTTGCAAGGTGTTTCATTGTTAAGGGATATGTCCTCAATTTCACAGCCACCAGCAAACACTGTTCTCTAGAAAATCCCATGTTAAAAAAAGTAATTAATGATCACTGCCCACTGTAAACCAAGACCCCCCAGACTCGGTCTCTGCCTACAGTGTGATGAATACATAAATTACTGCCCCAATACATTAATCTTTCTCACCCTGGATTTCACTGTACGGTGAATGGTTCCGTCCTCGAGAGTTGAGGAAGCTTTCTCTAAAGGAAGCCCTTGTGGTCTTGACTGTGGGTTTACCCTGTTGAAAGCTTCAGTATCCCAAAGTCAGTGAGCGTGTTTCTTCTCCCCTCGCTGATTGATTGTGACACCACCTTAAATAAATATCAGTCCTGTAGTTTTGCATCACATTAGGCCCATGTTTATAGATTTGGGGTTGTGTCTCGGCTGCATCTCCTCTTTATTATCCAGTGTCTGTTCAAAGAGACACTGGATCAGTGAGTGATATCGGCTGCATCTTCTCTTTATTATCCAGTGTCTGTTCAAAGAGACACTGGATCAGTGAGTGATATCGGCTGCATCTCCTCTTTATTATCCAGTGTCTGTTCAAAGAGACCCTGGATCAGTGAGTGATATCGGCTGCATCTCCTCTTTATTATCCAGTGTCTGTTCAAAGAGACACTGGATCAGTGAGTGATATCGGCTGCATCTCCTCTTTATTATCCAGTGTCTGTTCAAAGAGACACTGGATCAGTGAGTGATATCGGCTGCATCTCCTCTTTATTATCCAGTGTCTGTTCAAAGAGACCCTGGATCAGTGAGTGATATCGGCTGCATCTCCTCTTTATTATCCAGTGTCTGTTCAAAGAGACCCTGGATCAGTGAGTGATATCGGCTGCATCTCCTCTTTATTATCCAGTGTCTGCTCAAAGAGACAATGGATCAGTGAGTGATATCGGCTGCATCTCCTCTTTATTATCCAGTGTCTGTTCAAAGAGATAATGGATCAGTGAGTGATATCGGCTGCATCTCCTCTTTATTATCCAGTGTCTGTTCAAAGAGACCCTGGATCAGTGAGTGATATCGGCTGCATCTCCTCTTTATTATCCAGTGTCTGTTCAAAGAGACACTGGATCAGTGAGTGATATCGGCTGCATCTCCTCTTTATTATCCAGTGTCTGTTCAAAGAGACCCTGGATCAGTGAGTGATATCGGCTGCATCTCCTCTTTATTATCCAGTGTCTGTTCAAAGAGACACTGGATCAGTGAGTGATATCGGCTGCATCTCCTCTTTATTATCCAGTGTCTGTTCAAAGAGACCCTGGATCAGTGAGTGATATCGGCTGCATCTCCTCTTTATTATCCAGTGTCTGTTCAAAGAGACCCTGGATCAGTGAGTGATATCGGCTGCATCTCCTCTTTATTATCCAGTGTCTGTTCAAAGAGACACTGGATCAGTGAGTGATATCGGCTGCATCTCCTCTTTATTATCCAGTGTCTGTTCAAAGAGACCCTGGATCAGTGAGTGATATCGGCTGCATCTCCTCTTTATTATCCAGTGTCTGTTCTAAGAGATAATGGATCAGTGAGTGATATCGGCTGCATCTCCTCTTTATTATCCAGTGTCTGTTCAAAGAGACCCTGGATCAGTGAGTGATATCGGCTGCATCTCCTCTTTATTATCCAGTGTCTGTTCAAAGAGACACTGGATCAGTGAATGATATCGGCTGCATCTCCTCTTTATTATCCAGTGTCTGTTCAAAGAGACCCTGGATCAGTGAGTGATATCATCAGTCTGCAAGTCATGACTGATTAACACATTTTCTGTCTCTGTCATGTCAGCTCTGGTAGGACTCTTGACATTTCTAGTTTGCATCTCTCTAGTTTCTGATCCTCTTGGATAATCACAGTCACTGTTAAATTTGTCATCTTCAAAGGAACATTTTCTGCATTAAAAGGAAGGGAAATTTTGGCACAGTACAACCAAATTCATTGTTATAGACAATATTCATAGTGGCTTGATACTGCTTTGTTGCACAATGTCAGAAATTATTTGAAAAGTAAAGCACATTATTTCCTTTGTGCTGGTTCTTCATATGTAAGCAGATATGTCAACAGCTTGATATTCATAGACTTCATCTAAGATGTTTCATCAATTCTACGTGCTTGACTGCGCTCCTGCTCAAAGTTTCAACCAGCTGAATCATTTGCAGCATAACAGCTTATACATTTTAAAATTTTTATTAGAGCACAGAGAGTCACTTTATTTCAACCTTATATGTTCATGTTATAAAATGGGGCAGACAGCATTGTTTTAATTGAGCTCAACGTTCCAGCTTGTGAAGTACAGAGAGTCGATTTAGAAGAAGGAACTCATAGCTTTTCATCTGCTGTTTCATTTTTATTTGCAATTCCTTAAAAATCCCATTATAAATTGTAAACGAGTATTCTGCTAATGACTGAATTTGCTTGATATCCAAAACAAGGCTTGTATTTCGATGATCTGGGATAAGATCATTTTGGTGTTCCGGTACGGGATACCTTTTCATCAAATCTTTCAGTGTATGCTCACCACAGCTCCATTAATTTTACATATCCTAGCAGAGTCTTGAGAAATATTTATTTTAAATGTTTGTAGGCCTATTATGTAAAAGCATTCCAAAGGCAACAGTTCTGCCTTGTTGGTCTGTTTAATTAACAATATCTGTCAGACAGAACCTCTAATCGCTAAGATTTCCAGCAAATAATATAAATAATTAACATACAAACTTGTCAACAGGGATAATAAGCCAGCATCTTAAAATATCCACAGCAGCTAAGAACCTGCCTTTCTTCTCTCATTTTGAACAGAGATTGTATATAACTGCAGCTTTTAAACATGTCTAGTGGAGTTGCAGACAAAGAATAATACTGATAATACTGACATCAGCACAGGACGAGTACTGGCCTCAGGACTACAGAGCTTGCTCTTTAGTTAAATGGAAGGACGTTCACCTTTGATGTGTATGGTTTGCGGTTCATGTACCAGTCAACTTCTTTACAAATATATGCAAGAAATAAATAAGTCAGATACTCTTACCCTTATTATTGGAAACTCTGATGTGTTACTGTTCTAAGTATAGCTAATTAAATGCCAATGGAAGTCAGTCCAGATGATCCATCAATTAATTGTAATGAGTCTTGGAATTGGTTTCAAATTCATTTTGTTGGTACAGTAAAAAAAGCTTGGATCATGTAATATCCTGGATGAAGCATTCAGCAACGTGTAGAACTGAACCCACTTACAAGTACTTGCTTTCAGCATTCACACAATGCAAATGGACATATTATTTGTAGATTGTTAATAAGATGTTCTTTATGAATCAATTCTATTTAAGTGCATGCTAAAACATGGTATGCTGTGTACTGGGCTTGCCCGGGCATGCAGAAATGATTTTAGCTCAGAAAACAAGGAAACGGGGTACGATGGGTTGAGTTTGGACCTTAAAGTTCTATTACAAAAAGCTAACAAAACAATTTTTCCTTAATTAGATTTGTAATGGTATTTATTTCTGGGCTATTAGTTAACAAAAAGACTATTGAAGAAATAAAGAGCTAATTTAATTTAGGAGCTTGTGAGTAGTTGGGCGATTTAGAATTGTTAATGATTCTATTTCCCTTCAGACAAAAATAACCTGACTGATAGAATAAATAGCTTTGAGAATCAAATCAAATCAAATTTGATTTATATAGCGCCTTTCATACAATTAAGTATCTCAAAGCCCTGTACAAGACAAAACAAAGGAAAAGAGCAGGGCCGCAGCAGACAATCTTAAAGCAAGTGGAGGAATATATATGAATAAATAATCTGGTGCCATATCGTTAAGTGCTAGAAGTCAAAAGTAACATTTTAACTCTAAACTTTACTCGGCTCCAGACCAGCACAGGAATAAACAGTAACAATACCAATACCAATGTACAATAACCAGAAATGCAGATTTAATTACAGACTAAATATATGCTACAGACATGTCCCAGTACTTTACCCCAGCCTCTGATATTCAAACCTGGCCTTTCTGGTTTCCATTTTAACAATATCTATAAAGATAATTGATTGACAAGCCTTTTTGCTAGGCAACACTTCTTACTGAATAGATCTTAATTAAGGCTCTTCATGCTAGTGGCAAGTGAGAACCAGAGCTCTAATTATTTGAAATTGGGCACAACTGTTGACAACAATCAAATAGCCACTCTCAAAGTAATCCCATGTGACAGAGGCCAATGACTGAGATTGCAGGGATCAAATTCATTTCATATCATTTAACAACAATGCTCATCCACAGGATTGCATTAGTAAGATTATCACAAAAGAGAATATCTGGCACCCCAAATACTGAGATACGGTAAATAAAAAGCCACTGGACAGTTTTTAAAAGTGGATTTTGCTGTCAGTTTATATACTGTGAATAATGCTGATAGGGTGTAATCTTCACTGTTTAATTAAAATACTCTTGGAAATAAAATAAAAAGGTCCCCTTGAAAACTATATTCCAGAATACCAGTATGACAGAGCCCCTTGAAAACTCTGCATTCTCTAGAATACCAGTATGACAGATATGAAGATATGCAATCTATTATATTGCAAGGTTGAGCCCAGTGCTTTCTCGATCCAAGTATGGTTTCATGCTTTTCTTCCCTTTGGGGTTGATTATTGCAATACTCTGTTTGTTGTTTCCTTAGATGCTTCATTGAACAGCTTCATTTAGCAGGCTGTAGTTGTTGCAAAATAATGTTTCTTGAATAGCAACTCGTACTAAGTCATCGCACTGTGTTACTCCAATCCTTAGTTCAGGGAGAGTCAATAAATACCACTTTACAGTGACGGTCAAGGTCTTGAACACCTTTTTCATGTTAACACCCACACACAAAAATAAAACAATCATTTACAGCTATCAACACATTCCTCTTTTAAATTGAAAAGTGTCACAGGACATATAGTTTCAGTGAATATAATTTAAAATCTGAAAAACATATTTTTAAAAAATCAGAGCGATAAGTTGGGTTATAGCATCTTTAAAGAAGTGGTCTGCTAAACACCGGTATAAGAGAATCTTCCATAACATGTAAACAATTTAAGGAATAGAAGAAGACAAACACTGAATTAACAATAGAACTAGTAGAAGGCACAGGTATTGTTGTCCATCCATCAACAGTCCAAAGCACCTTTGACCATTGTTCCATAGTCCAATTTCTGTGTTCTTCTGCATATCTTAGCCTTTTAGTCTTGTCCCCCTTTCTTCACAGAGGTATTCTTACTGCAACACATCCTTTAAGTCCTGATTTCAAGAGTGACCTTCGTACTGTTGATTTGATGGACAACGACACCTGTGCCTTCTGCCAGTCGTGTTGTCAATTCAACACATGTCTTCTTTCTATTCCTTAAGGATATTATCTTCAAGAAACATCCTTGTTAGACAGCTTTTTGGGTCTTCCAGTCCTGGGTTTGTCAATTACAGATGATGTTTCTCTGTACTTGTTGCTTATGCTTCGGATACCACACCTTGAAAATTGAGTGATGTGAGCTATTTCACTCAATGTTTTTCCTTCTTTATGCAAGTCAAGGTTGTTATAATAGTAGAAAACACTAGTGGAGGCTTTGAGTAAATTATTGATGCTCATTATGCACCAAAGTAGAAAAATGCAACATGTCTAAGACTTTTCCACAGCAGTGTGTGTATATTCCCGTTTTCATGCGCTAGCCCTGATGGCGCTATGCTGAGCAAGGTATGACATTACTGTACGCATTCCCCAGCCTGCAGTGCCCATCCTGTCACTGTGCCAGTAGTTATTCTCATTCCTTAAATCTGACCAGTGTGCAATTACATAATAAAAAGAGAAATAGGAAATTAGTAATATACAATATTAGTAATTAACTGTACACTGTAGGCCAGTAGGTAAACTTAGACCCACTCCCAGGATTGATAAACAGAAATGAACTTTGGCTGTTGTAAAGAATGAACTGGGCATATAATATTCTTACAGTGTTATGTTCAAACCTTATTCAGTTACTTGATTAAGCTATTTTTTATAATTCATGTGGGATATTTTGTACTATGTTGCTAGGGAACTGGAAACAATTCAGTGGTGTGCCCTTTATACCGTTTAAAAAAAAAAAAAAAAACTCCTTTATCTCCTATAATGGAATTATCACTTTGAGAGTTCATTGCATAAAGCAGTATAATGGTCTTAGCATTATATATATATATAATATATATATATATATATATATATATATATATATATATATATATATATATATATAATATATTTGTTGGAAAACATGGATCGAGAATTGATTAGGAGTTTGCTACGCATGTGGACTAGCAGAGCTATACTGGTGTTCTTTTCTGAAAAGAGACTAATATTGCATTGAAGGTTTAAATGAAATCAGATGTTATCAAAAGAATTAATATTGCACTTGATTTTTCTTCTAGGTTTGGAAAAGAAATAATTCTGATGGAGATTCAAGTATTGGGACACAGGTGGAGACAACGGTGAAACAACTGATCGTACAGCAGGGGCTGTGAATGGGATGGGACCATTGAAAACTGCTGTGCTACTGAAGAATATTGTCAGCTATACTGGACATTCATTTTCAAAAGAACGTGACATTTTAATGATTCAGTGTTGTATATGTCTAAAATGAATGAAGGGAAATTCATGTTAACATTATTTGTAATAGGTTAGCAGTAGAAGTGTTGTGCAAAATGATTATATTTGTGGGGGTATTGTATAGAGAATATCATGAGATAAGGTTTTTATAACTGTATAAGAAAAGAAACACTTACCTACTAATGTATTACATATAGATAGTTAAGCATTCACACGCTATTTTAGTACTTGTTCAATGTATAGTGATCATTTTTAAGTCATAGTTTTAGTTTGTAATCAATCCATTATGATGGTCGAGCTAGAATATTGGATTCTAGAATGATGGAATTTGACATATGCAAGTTAAAAATAACAATGATTCACCTAAGTTTGTGAGGTCAGAGCAACATACCAATATCCAGAATTGGCTTCAAAGGGAAATAGGTAGTACAATAAAAGATTACAAAGAGACGAAGGCAAGGTAGATACCTACACATAATGGAGAGACTTGGAATGAAGGAACACGCTTCACTATAATATATTATACAAACACGTTACTTGATGTGACTACTCAGAACCAGCGAAGAGGACATCTGAGGGCTCGGGATCACGTGAGCAACATGGTTGTAGCGGGTCACCCCCCTCCATCTTATATTTTAAAAGTAGGGTATGTTGGAAAACATGGATTGAGAATTGATTAGGGGTTTGCTACGCATGTGGACTAGCAGAGCTATACTGGTGTTCTTTTCTGAAAAGAGACTAATATTGCAGATAGCAGACTGTTTGGTTCAAATTGCATGTACTGCTAACCACTGATAGAGACGATGCGTCTACAAACTGCCCAACAATGACTGCAAGCTAACGAGATAACAATGCTGTGGACTAGAAGGGAACAGGCTCTAGACTTCAGAGAGATCAAAAGAGATAATCCCACTGGCATCAAAGGGGGTCGCAAGGAGATAACAAAACGCAGATGTATGGACCTTTTGTCTCCAGGAGTGTGAAGAATGCACTGAGTTCAGAGGTTGTCACACTAGACTACACACACAGACACACACACATTAACACTCGCACAATAAATTAAATTACCTTGACCATTGGTTAAGTGTCAGAGAAAGGGGAGGTGGACCATCTATATAGAAGGGTATTTAATGTCATGCAAACATTGTAATGTTGAGTATTGTGTTTGTCCTGTACCTGGGACCAGACTCCCTGCATATTTCAATAAACCTGGCAACTGATTGAAGAAAAGGACTTTGTGCATTTTCTTGAATCTACTGAATCACCATCTATTTTTTTTTTTAAGTTACTTCAATATTAATGATGAGATGTCTAAAACAAAGAGTTCTTTTTACCCTGGGAGGGTTTTCTGTCTTTCTAAAGACAAATTTTGCTTTGAAAATTGGTTATATCTGCATGTATTTATTGATTTATTCAAATGCTTTTACTTGCAATGGGTCTGTATTTAAACAACAAACAACACTTTATTTAATGCCAATGCTACTCTATAGATTGACACTAGTACTACTTAGACAGTATTTCTACTCCATTTAATCACTGGCATAAAATCTCTAATTGTCAGAACTGAGTTTTTCACTGCCCTTCCAGACATAAAATGTTACTGAAAGGGCTGATTTTTATTCAGTTGCCAGACTTAAGGCATATTAACCCCATGCCTGTAAGCTGATCGTGCCACTAGAAGATTATCTTCAGTATGTGGCCTTTTCACAAAGTGGCCGGTTCCATGGCAATTTAATTAATGTCATATGCAGATGTCAATTGCATATAAATTTAAATGAATAATTATAAATAATGCATCACTATAATTCAACATATGAATTCTGCCCAGTTTGCCTTAATATGGTTTATACCGTGGATTTTTTTTAATACCACTATCAGTTTATTAATATTTTTTATATTTAACAGTTGGTAAATAAATGCTTTAAAATGAATATAAAAATCCAGTCAGCCCATTTCTATTTGGCATTTTGCATTACTGCCATTAAGTTCATTTTACTTGATATATGTTATTCCTTGTAGTAAACTCCATAAGCTGCAATGGAACGGCATGTAACACACGATTTCCAATGCAGTGTGGCCATAATTAAACATCTACAGGCGATATCAATCTTTTACCCTGCTCTCAGAACAAAAATACTCCACACCTGCTGTAACAAGTCTCTTCTACTCATTTTATGTCAATTTTTAAAATCTTATGTGCAATTTGAAAAAAAAAATTCTAGGTGACAGTTTATTTAGCTTTTACTGTAGCAATGAGAATGATTTCCAAAGGCTATATTGGCGTTTTCAGCAAGGTTTCATTATCCTTACCTTTCTGTCACAGTGTGAACTTGTTATTATTTCTGCAGCCAGAGCCATTAGGCTGCTAAGAAGACTGGCACTATCAAAGGTTATTACTGTATGTGAAGGAAAAGGGAAATCACTATATTCATTCCTCACACTGCCTGTCACAGTGTGAACTGACATAACATATATACCAGGGGTGGCCAAACTTCCTGAACCTACGAGCCGCGTACCAAAATTTCCATATGGCAGAATTCCTGTTGTGTCTCGCAGTGCTGGAATTATGGGACCAGGTGGCAACCCTAATACCAATACGACGCAATTTCCTAACAAGCAAGTTTGAGAGGGGTTGTCTCTAATCTTAATACAAAGCTTGTGGGGTTTGCAGGCAGGAAACCTATAGTATAATTAATACAGTTCCTAGTACATCGCATTTAGTCATTGGCCAAACTACAAGCCTTTTACCGGCATGTTCTCATCAACCTATGAGGTATATAAACCTCCTTCACAAAGGCAGTCCTGCCGTGCTTCGAATTACCACCTCCTACCCAACCACCACCTCCTCACTCCCAGCCCTCTCCAGAGGGGGGCAGTGTACAATGCTCCTCTGCCTTATATTCACCCGGTTGAACACGTTGCATAGATTTATAATTTTATTCTTTGTTTTTTAGCGGGCGGCATCATAATGCTCTGAAGGATGAAGCTGTGCTCCAAATAATGTTCTTGTACCTTTATGTTTCTTCACCCATTGTTTGGGTTCAGTGTTTTTGGAAATCTGTTAGATTGTGTATTATAATAAAGGTGGTTGTTTAACGCATGATTGTCCTGACTGAAAAGGATAAGTAAACATGAAATCAGAAATCATAGCAAAGAACACCAGAGAATTAAAAAAAACTACTGTAATTCTCCTCCAAGCTTGATCCATGGTGACCTTCATGTCCTTGCCTATGCACTGTGATGTGCCTGAGCCCTGGAGAAGCTATAGAGCCTTTCACCAAGACAAGATGTTGTATCACATTTTGTCGTTTCTCACCATGTTAAGACGATGAAAGGTACAATCAAAATTGGATGTCACAGACTGACAGAAAATTAATCTAATCTAACTATGTGCTAACAAGGGAAGTCGCCAACCATTAAAAGAATTTACAAAGAAAAGGAAAATCAATGCTGTTATCAGTCAATTTAGTTTCAAAGCTTTTGATCCTCACAAAAGGTGTTCTAGAGTGAAACGCTGTGTGAGTAACCTGACATAGTTTTGACCAGAGTACTCAACCACAACAGACTTCTCAATGCATGCAATCGTCTGTCTTTGAAAGACATACAGATTGTTTAGATAATTCTGCTTAGATCAAACAAACAAAAAAATCAACATCTTTGATATTGTTTGTCTTTATAACCAGTATTGTGACCTCCTTTTCTGCAAGGCAGCTTTGTACTGGTATGGGATGTTTTCTTGTTGTTAAGATTCATTGAGTATGAACTCACCCCTACGGCTTCAATAGAGAGTCACTAAAAGTCCAACTCTTGTCCCCTAGACAATGTAAGAAATATCGCACTCTGATACCAGAGAAAATGTGGTGCTGTTAGCCCTGTATGTGATTAGCTGTTAGAGACCTCTCTGAGGCAATGAAAAACCAACTGCTTTCACGCCATCATCACTGGGAGGTGGTCTTCAGCACTGCATAGCCTGATATGACAAGTTACCAAACTGAATGTAAGACTGTCTCAGTCCAGAGAGGGAGCCAGATATTTCCTTTGCTTTTGAGCCTAGGAGTAAGCAGCTGCTGGGGTTAAATTTCTGAAAAAGGATTTCTGAATTGAGGTGAACTCCAGTACTGTAGTTTATTATCTAAAGAAATGTTTGGTAAATTGTGCCCAAGCTGAGCTCCCTGGATGTGACAGATGAGAAAAGGTTTTGAAAGTGACAGACTGGATAAAGAGATCTTTATGACCTAATTGTGGGACCATTTTAAAGAGCAGTGGTGTGTATGTTTCAGCACAGACAATACAATGGCTATTTCAGAAAAGCACTTAATGATTTTAATTTTAGATGACATTTTAGTGCAAACTAATTAGCTAATTGCTTTTCATCTTTGTTAAGCAAATTCAGAAAAGATAGGATTGGCATGTCAGTAAATGAGAGTTGACTCCGCTGTGTACACCTGAGGATTTATTGCACTGTGGAAGATGTTTATTGTTATCTAACTTGAAACCACCTTAGATTTACTGCTTCTGCAATACATAGAGGAGGCCAGTGGCCCTGGTGAAATTGAAACACTGATCTGCAATACACAGAGGAGGCCAGTGACCCTGGTGAAATTGAAACACTGATCTGCAATACATAGAGGAGGCCAGTGGCCCTGGTGAAATTGAAACACTGATCTGCAATACATAGAGGAGGCCAGTGACCCTGGTGATCTTGAAACACTGATCTGCAATACATAGAGGAGGCCAGTGACCCTGGTGATCTTGAAACATTGATCTGCAATACATAGAGGAGGCCAGTGGCCCTGGTGATCTTGAAACATTGATCTGCAATACATAGAGGAGGCCAGTGACCCTGGTGATCTTGAAACATTGATCTGCAATACATAGAGGAGGCCAGTGACCCTGGTGATCTTGAAACACTGATCTGCAATACATAGAGGAGGCCAGTGACCCTGGTGATCTTGAAACACTGATCTGCAATACATAGAGGAGGCCAGTGGCCCTGGTGATCTTGAAACACTGATCTGCAATACATAGAGGAGGCCAGTGGCCCTGGTGATCTTGAAACACTGATCTGCAATACATAGAGGAGGCCAGTGACCCTGGTGATCTTGAAACACTGATCTGCAATACATAAAGTAGGCCAGTGACCCTGGTGATCTTGAAACACTGATCTGCAATACATAGAGGAGGCCAGTGGCCCTGGAGATCTTGAAACACTGATCTGCAATACATAGAGGAGGCCAGTGGCCCTGGTGAGCTTGAAACACTGATCTGCAATACATAAAGGAGGCCAGTGACCCTGGTGATCTTGAAACACTGATCTGCAATACATAGAGGAGGCCAGTGGCCCTGGTGATCTTGAAACACTGATCTGCAATACATAGAGGAGGCCAGTGGCCCTGGTGATCTTGGCCAACAGAAAGTGTAAGGTACTGCATGTCGGCAATAAAAATGTGCATTATAAGTACCAGATATACTGAAATTGAAGAAGGAATCTATGAAAAAGATCTAGGAGTTTGTTGACTCAGAAATGTCTTCATCTAGGGAATGTGGGTAAGTTATAAAAAACAGGCCAACAAAATTGGTTTCTTATTACAGTGTCTTATCGTTTTCGGGACTGTAAACCCTTGTTTAGCATGGAGCGATGCACATGGCTGTGTAGCGGCCATGCTTATTAATTAAGTGTTGTTGACATGCAACCCAGCCAAATAAAGGAACTGTTTAATTGAACTTCAACTGTCTATGTGTATTATTATTGTACTGCACAAACTACACCTGTATACTACCAACCACACGTTCACAGTGATGTACACTTACTGCATCATCAATGTGACAAGAAACACATGACAGCTCTATGTAGTGGTGCTACAATTCCAATAGTGCATCATCAATGTGACAAGAAGCACATGACAGCTCTATGTAGTGGTGCTGCAATTCCAATAGTGCATCAGCAATGTGACAAGAAGCACATGACAGCTCTATGTAGTGGTGCTGCAATTCCTTCTGCACGTTCTTATTGGAGCTCAATGTTTGCTTATCTAGATTGGAAGAAAGTATGGAAGAACCCTAAGAGGGATTGTCTCACCAATAACGTCAAATAAGTTTCTTATAAAACTGTTCATAGGATCTACCCTACAAAAAGTGTACATTTCTTTGCATGATACAGTAGTCTCTGCGTATAGGAACACCTCCTAGGAGAACACTTCGGCTAAGAGAACCACCATATGGTGTAACAGATTTTTCCCATTGTAAACGCTCTTCCTAAAGGAACAAGATTTTATGTATAACTCTCTATATAAACTAAAATACAAAGGCAATGCCAGGGGTACCATTGCTAATTGGAAAATAAATAAAATAAACTAAAGATATCACATGTGTTTTTTTTTTTTTTTTTTTGCTTTTTGTTTTTAAGCATTCTGTAATACTGAAAGAAGATTTGTGCTTCATCTGTTTTATCAATATGTTTATACACAGCTTTTCTGGAATGATATGCAACATTATTTACTGAGGATGTTTGTGAACTAGTCAGATTTGATGGGGACATGAAACAGGAGATCACATATGTGATTAATCTGTTGATTAGTCTGGGAAATACCATATTGATAAAATGAAATGGTATTGAAATGGGAATACCATATTCATAAAATGAAATGGTTAAAATATAAATCAAACTTTACCTTATTTAAAAAAACAAGTGGCGAATTACATCAACCCCATCACAATGCTTCAAAACAAAAAGCAAAAAAATAAATAAATAAAAAAACACATGTGATATCTTTAGTTTATTTTATTTATTTTCCAATTAGCAATGGTACCCCTGGCATTGCCTTTGTATTTTAGTTTATATAGAGAGTTATACATAAAATCTTGTTCCTTTAGGAAGAGCATTTACAATGGGAAAAATCTGTTACACCATATGGTGGTTCTCTTAGCCGAAGTGTTCTCCTAGGAGGTGTTCCTATACGCAGAGACTACTGTATCATGCAAAGAAATGTACACATGAAGCACATTGTAACAATGCATTGGAATTATGTGCAATTGAGTAACTACTGGGTAAATACACTTAATGAAATGTAAAGGAGCTTCTAAACATAGACTGGGATACAATACTAATAGATAATGAAGTTGAAAACCATGGATTAAATTTAGGGATATAATGTTACAATTGCAGGATACATTTATCCCCAAAATGACTTTAACCACTGGACCATACTGCCTCCTAAACAAAATCCAAAAGGAATTTTTCAATATGTTAATGGTAAAAGGAAACTGAAAGAGGAAGTCAAGATAAGTTATATTAAAATTATACAATGCACTGGTACGACAACACCTAGAATATTGTGCCCAGTTCTGGTTCCCATGTCATAAGATAGACAGTGAGGCATTGGAGAGAGTACAGAGGAGAGCAACATGATTAATTCCAGTATTGAAGGGTATGTTATGAAGATAGACTGAATGAGCTGAATTTGTATTTCCTAGAAAGAAGGCCAGCCAGAAGTGACTTAATTGAGGTATTTAAAATTATCAAAGGGTTTAACAGAGTAACTGCTGAAAATAACTTTTCACTGCTCACAGAGACCAGAGCCAGGGGCCACAGGTGAAAGCTGAAGGGCATATTCAGAACAGAGGTGAAAAGGAGCTTCTCACGGAAAGGACGATGAGCCACTGGAACAGGCTGCCGGACAGAGCTGTTGAAGCAGAGACTATCGGATCCTTCAAGAATAGACTGGATGCTGTCATGAACAATACTGCATAACCTAATCTGAAGAACCATAATAACACCTTTAGATAGCCGCCTGGAGGAAAGGTGCTCCGTTTAGCCACGGATTCCCAGAGGTTTTATTTCCCCTTCTAACCTGGTTAGGGGGGCTTGTTTTACCTCTCCTGCATGTTAATAGACCACACTTGCATCGAAGTGAACAAGCATAGGTGGGCCGAAAGGGCTTTTTCTCGTTCTAAAATTTTTTATGTTACTCTTTTTAGATGGGTAATTATGATTTCAGTTACAAACAAGAGATTGACAGGGTTACAACAAAGTAGATTGCAATGTCCATGTGGAAGGGGTGTGGGTAATTCATTGACTAGGAGACAGACAGGTGTACTTGAAAACACCACACAGGTGCCCAGTTTTATTTGCAAACAGTTCTTGCTTTTTCCGGCAGAGGGCACTGTTGACCGTGGGCTGCCTATCAACGATGATAGACAGCACCACGGAAATACCACCGTTGGTACGTGAACAGCAAGTGCACTCGCAGGTGCTCAAGGAAATAATAATGAAAACAGAAGGCGAAAAGAACAATGGAAAATAAAACAGTAATAAAACTACAAATAAAAGGTGCTGCACTCGGCAGCGTTATCCCGGTCGTCGCTACCCGCACGACCCGGATCACCGTCCTACTCTGTAGGCTAACTAGCCTGTTCTGTCACAATATGCTGGGGTCTGCCCAAGGGTTCCCCGCTCTCTCTGTCTCTCTGTGAAACTCTCTTTGTTTCGCCTGATTCCCGATCCTGGATCAGAGCTTCCGTACTCTCGTTGCGTCTAAGTGGGCAGACCTGAGGAAACAACGGACCGTTAATTTATAGGGCTAACAATCTCCCAAGACGCGCCTCTCAGCCATTCAGAGAGGGGGAAAGTCCACACACCCACTTTCCCACCTCCCCGTGTCACTGCCATGACTCACAGGCGGTTGTTGGACGACTGCCGCCCTCTTCCTGCAGCCCGTGAACACGCCAGCAGAGTCAGCACAGATCTCTCCCTGTTACAGTCCACATAACATATTCTGGAGTCTCAAGTTTTAATAAGCAAAGTGGACAGTGTTACCTCGTGCTTCTATCAAATGCTATATATATTTTTGCTGCCACCAAGGTTAAGGGAGTTTCAGTGAAAGGACTTTATGCACAAAGTACAGTTTTCACAACAGACTCAGTCAATTCACCTTTTTTCAGTTTCTCAGCGTTTTGAGGTGCTGCTGAGTTTACTGACCCTGAGAATGTGAAATAAGCTACATCACGGTAATGGAAATAAGGAAACACAAAAGAGGATTTCAGACAATGACAACATGATCACAAAAGTATTTTTTATATCAAGGTTTTAGGGCGTCTGATTTAAAAACAGCAACAACATTTCTTTCCCCCAAGGTAAAGTGATTTAAAAAAATGTTCCTGATTGGTATGTGTGTGTGTAGTAGACACACACCAATACAAAGCCCAGAATACACACAATTCATTTTTTAGAGCAATACATGATCATTCCTCCTTACAAGTCTCAAAATTAAGAAAAGCTTTAAAATGGCATTGAATTGTGTCACTTGGATACACTGTACTAGACAGGAATTGTCAATCTACATGCATATCAATTGGTTTGATCAATTATTCAGGCCATAATGCTTTCAATGGAAGCATCTGCAGTATAAGGTAACTGGGCCACGTGCTCAAAAAAAAGTTCTTTCCTGAAAAAAAGCGAAATATTTCAAATTTATCAGAACAGAAACTACTGCAGTTCTACTCTGGGAAACAAGGACATGCTTATTTGTGTATGTTGAATGTTTCCTTATTTAGTTTAATCAGTTCTGCAGGGAATTGTGCTGAACGCTAGATTGATAATTATGATCATTCATGCCATGGTAATTCAACAGTCTATAGTGCAGATTATTAATCACGCACTAACGTGATAATAATAACTACATTCATAAATATTCATCTTAATCCACAAAGACATGAATTCCATTCCATTGCAGACAGATCCATTTGATGATGATGATGATTATTTAGATGGATTAAAAAAGCAATAGCAGCTAAAAGGCAGACCTTTTTCAGGTGATATAGAAATGTATCGAAATAGCTTTGCACACTGTAACTCTTCAATAACTTGGTTTCTGTGTAAAAAATGACTGCAAGTCTACACTGTGCTTCTCAGCCCAGTCTTCATGGGGGATCATGTGGATTCTTCATTTCTCACAGCACTCGTTCAGAGAGTGCTGAAAAGAATCTTTGCAATTCATCTCTCTCTCTTTATTCAAAAGAATGGGGCTCTGCTTTATTATTTCCAATTAAAGCAATACAAAGTGATTGGAATCCAGACTTATTTGAAGTTGTTTAATGGAGCCTTCAGGGATGGGACCATTCCAGCCAGGAACAGAATATCACCTTGCTTCCCTTTCTTTCTCTTCTTCCTTTTTTGTTAAAAAAGCCGTCGTCCAGACCCTCATCTCTCCCTACACCCCCACCCGACCTCTGTGCTCCGCCTGCACTAGAAGACTGGCTCTACCTCCACTACGCTCCCCTGTCTCCAGAGCCCACTCCTTCTCCACCCTCGCCCCGCAGTGGTGGAATGACCTTCCTACGGATGTCAGGACTGACCAGTCCCTGACCACCTTCCTACGCCTCCTCAAGGCACATCTCTTCAGACAACACCTGTAAAACTCAACTCTTCCCTTTTGGACAATACAACACTCTGCCTTTAATGCCCTTTAACTTGCACTTTGTATTTGCTCTTATTAGGACTGAAGTCATTGTATTTTTTATCCTGCTCTTAATTGTATTGTAATTCTTTATATGTATTTTTTGTGTGTAAGGGGGTCTGCTAAGAAATTAATAATAATAATAATAATAATAATAATAATAATAATAGCTTTTGAAACCTTAAATAGACAAGTCGTAATTGGAACAAAATATTATGAATCATATTGATTATAGGAATTTATTTGGTAAATATGGCAATATAGTTTCTCCAAAAAATATTATTGTACAATCTGAAGAAATAACTGTAAGGAAACTAAAAGATTTATTTCTTTTCTGTGTGAAGGAATGCACATAACATGCATTTAAGCAGGTTTTAACAAGTTTCCTTTATTGATTCCAATAATCGAGAGTCACACTTTTACAGCTTAATCATTATCATTATGCACAATAATGGGGCCACTAGTTAATAGCAGACACTAAGCAATGATGTCAGGTCTCGATTTGTGGAAGGAGCCTCAGCCACGGTGCTGGTGTGTGTTCATGCAGGAGCTTGATGCTTCTCCAGTGCAACTCCAAGTGCTGCTGTCTGCTGGCTTCATTGCTGGCTTAGCTGTGTGTCAGCAACATTTTGACCAGGCAACTCCTGCTTGCACCAGGTCAGCTGAGTTCAGTTTTAGTGACACTTTCTCAGGAAATAAAACATTCTTTCCCTGATAGCAGCCAGACAGATGACAGCATACTTTGCACAGCTACTCTCAGAGTCATAGTTTTGTATTTATAATCTTTTCATTAAGTCTTTCCATAACCAAGGCACCTTCTCAAGAAGGTTACATATTCAGAAATATATGCACAAGAACACATACTGGTAATATTAATTTAATTGAATTACAGAAATGTGAGCCTGTTACAACAAGTAATTGTCATGATTACTAGTGGATCTTAACAATGCACTGTCAGTTAGAACGATAAACATAAAACTGGTAACGAGAAGCTTCCCTGCCAGCACAAATGCATGAAGTATACCACAGCTATGGAACATTAGAATGGTGCAATTGTACATTCAGTGCCTGAAGATGTTCTACTGTACTACTACGGGTATGAATGGGGTGTCACATTAACAAAACTTCATTACATTACCAAAGGTTGGGGAAATTGTTGAGGTGTCATTTCTATAATGTCTTTTAATGTGGTGTGATTTAATTCAGGCTTTGGATTTGAACCCTTTGTGAACTTCCCCAGAACACTGCTGTGCTAAATCGTTAATTCTTGCTGGAAAACGGAAATACTGAAAAAAAAAAAAAACATTTCTTTATTTAGCCTTCAAGAAAAATAAACAGGTTTACCAAGCCTGTGTATTCTACAAAGAGTTCTTGCAAGTTTCTTTTAAATTTTTTTTAATTGAGTGTTCTGAAGTTGGATGCAATGTATAATGATGGTCATTTATTATTGGAAGTACTTAAACCACAGTCTCCGGATACCTGCTTCTATTAAACAGTGCTTTAAAATAACAGAGTACATTAATAAACACTCTCAAAAACCTTTCATGAACGGCTTTATATAATTTATAAAGATAGGGCCCCAGACGCTTGTGACCTTCTTTGCCAAGAACAGGTTGGTGAATATCAAACTCTTATGAATTCATCAGAATAGACTGCTTAATATTTCATGCAGTTCTTGTCAATTTTAAATGTACTGCTAAACATTCTGGAAGAGTTAAATCTGACAGATTAGCAAGAAAGGTCTGAAAAGGAATAAAACAAATTACTTCATTTTAGGCTATTATATCAAGCTTTCTTTATACATTTTACATACAGTGCAAAACATAATCTTATAGTTTCAAGACAGCTCAAAATGCTGTCAATGTGTGATAAAAAGGAGAAAAGATTAACAATTTAACCTGAACACTAAATTGGGTTTGAAAATATAAGTATAATTTGTAGATCCACTGGTATTCAGAGCAATGTGTTTCCTGGCGAGTTGTATAGCTTTGAGAATCTTCCCCTTTCATTTCTACAGAACTTATCAATTAAATCCATGAACTGGACTGGCTATCGCTGCAAAACAGGAGGAAGTAACACTGATGTACAATAGCACACAAGGCTAAAGATAAAAGGTGAGAATCTGAACCCTTGTTGAAGTTAATGTGTAGATACTTTCTAGAGGCTTTTTAATTAGAAATAGATAACCAGCATGTACTCTATGCAGTCTACGGAGCAGCTCCTCGTCAGCCTCTGTCCAATCGTTCAATTGGGCAATTAAAGGAATATTGGGTGATTGGGAATATACACAGCTGTCCTAGCCATCAGCCCATTTCTACTGAAGCCAGCTTCACATTTGTTAATAATTCTGCTGCTGCCAATTTGCTGGCCAATGGAGGTGAGTTAAACTAAGTTAGTATTAATGGATACTCTAATTAGAGATGAATACTGCCCTCATTTAATGAAATATGATGTTTACATTTTCTGTAAACCATCACCTGAATTAAAGGACATTTTTGCAGATATTTGCAGATATGAATAACGTGTAACTTTGCATGAAAAATAACTCATGGGTAGGTAATTGAAAAGAACAGTAAATCAATGTAGCTCAGTTGAAATGAATCGGTGTCTGCTGCTTCATTTGCAGATACAGCCAGTGAGCTGAATACTTTCACATTACCTGGTTTCGCAATCGTCGATATAGAGAACATTTCTGACTGAAAACACAATCCACACTACACTGAAAAGCAAACAGAGCAAGATAAGAAGAAAAAACATAAATAAAAAAGACCTAAAAGACAGAGTACAAAAAAAAAAATAGTCACGTATAGTACTGTTTTTATTAGTGCATTTGTGCCTGGTTGTGTAATTCAACAGCATAGCAATGAAGTCCAACAGCTGAAAGTGCGTTTAAGGAGAATTACTTTTTTCCCCCCCATAGTTCAACAGGTTTTTTCCTCTTTTGTTCAGTTTTTCTACCTTATTTCAATAGGGGTTATTTCTGAATAGACAAACTCCACCTTTAATCCGGATGTAAGTGTGATTGAAGGTTTCTCACGCTGCTGTGCTGGAACACCCTGGTGATCTAGTCCTGATGAAGAGGTTTCTCACGCTGCTGTGCTGGAACACCCTGGTGAGATAGTCCTGATGAAGAGGTTTCTCACGCTGCTGTGCTGGAACACCCTGGTGATCTAGTTCTGATGAAGAGGTTTCTCACGCTGCTGTGCTGGAACACCCTGGTGATCTAGTCCTGATGAAGAGGTTTCTCACGCTGCTGCGCTGGAACACCCTGGTGATCTAGTCCTGATGAAGAGGTTTCTCACGCTGCTGCGCTGGAACACCCTGGTGATCTAGTCATGAAGAGGTTTCTCACGCTGCTGTGGAACACCCTGGTGATCTAGTCCTGATGAAGAGGTTTCTCACGCTGCTGTGCTGGAACACCCTGGTGATCTAGTCCTGATGAAGAGGTTTCTCACGCTGCTGTGCTGGAACACCCTGGTGATCTAGTCCTGATGAAGAGGTTTCTCACGCTGCTGCGCTGGAACACCCTGGTGATCTAGTCCTGATGAAGAGGTTTCTCACGCTGCTGCGCTGGAACACCCTGGTGATCTAGTCCTGATGAAGAGGTTTCTCACGCTGCTGCGCTGGAACACCCTGGTGATCTAGTCCTGATGAAGAGGTTTCTCACGCTGCTGCGCTGGAACACCCTGGTGATCTAGTCCTGATGAAGAGGTTTCTCACGCTGCTGCGCTGGAACACCCTGGTGAGCTAGTCCTGATGAAGAGGTTTCTCACGCTGCTGTGCTGGAACACCCTGGTGAGATAGTCCTGATGAAGAGGTTTCTCACGCTGCTGTGCTGGAACACCCTGGTGATCTAGTTCTGATGAAGAGGTTTCTCACGCTGCTGTGCTGGAACACCCTGGTGATCTAGTCCTGATGAAGAGGTTTCTCACGCTGCTGCGCTGGAACACTCTGGTGATCTAGTCCTGATGAAGAGGTTTCTCACGCTGCTGTGCTGGAACACCCTGGTGATCTAGTCCTGATGAAGAAGTTTCTCATGCTGCTGTGCTTGGCAAGTACATTCAATGTGAGTTTGTTTTAACCTTTAGAATCTTTCATGACTACAGTTACCAAGAAACCACTTGAGGATTCAAGTCAAGTTGAAGAACTTCACTGCAGCTGGGTACAGTTTTTGTTAAGAATATAATGCTATAACACTTTTAGTGTTAGATGGGTTGAAGATCTTTTTTAAAAACGGCCCTATAAAATGTATAAATTAACCAGGTTTCAAATGAAGAACCGTAATGAAAAAAAAACAACATATTTTTTGTTGCAAAAAATAACTGTATGTACAGCTATGGGAAAAAAAATAACTATTTTTGCTCATAAAGTCTAAAGAAACCTGCTGAATAATGTTACATTAGCATACTGAATTACATACCACTTTGTAGTTTTCCATATACTTAACAAAAAACATAAAACATAAAAAAATAGACATTTCTAACCCTAACATGAAATTCTGTTCTACTGTTATGGCTTCTGGTAGACTTTTTACAATATCATAATACCATTGTGTAGTTTCTTTGATCACATGATGTTAAATAAAATATCTAAATTATGTTCATATTTTTTTTTTTTCAATTCTAAAATTCTAGGTGATGCTAAACTCTTGGCCAAAGCTGTATACACACTGGGCACATTTCACGTTTCTATCGCCACTGACTGTGTGGCTAAATTTTTTGAGCTTTTAGCAATTGTCATGTCAGCTTAGATATTACAGAACAGAACACAACAGACAACATGTTTATGGTTTATACAATAAACCTCTGTGCTTATTTCAACTACAAAGAAACTACAGTACCTCTACCATGGCTTATTGAAAAAATTTGTACTTATTGAATGCTTATAAATCTCATCAAGAAACAGGTCCCTACAACATGTCTCATCGATTAAACTACGAAGTAGCATCACAGAAGGAAAGTAAGAGGCCACATTTTAACAGGAAATTGCTTACACAGTGGCTTAGCTCTTGAGAATAGTATTGACTCTACATAAAAGTTGCCTAACATTTAGAAAGAACAATTAAAAATGAATTGAATATTTTATTCTCCCATTTAAATATGCAGTAAAGACAAAGGGGATAGATTCCAGCTGCGTTGCTTTTGTATTCACAGCAGCAGCACAGAGGTGATTATCAAGCTGATTGCAATCAAGTGGAGTAGAACAAGGACACTTCTTTTAGACCTGCTTAACCTATCAGAAACAAACCTTCAGAGAGCATGAAGGAGTCACGCCACAGACAGACCTATCTGCAGAGGGCTTGAGAGGATTGAAGAAATGAAACCCTTGACACTGCACAGGTGATGGTCATGCAGCTCCAATGTCATTGTAATCTATTTGATTCACCCCTCCCTTAATTCCTGTTCTTGTTCTGCAATTTCTAAACGCCTCTAATTCCTCTTGTCAGAAAAGCTCTCGTTGCATACACCCTGGCACTTTATTTTTTTATTATTACTTTTATTTATTTTTTTGGAATCAACCATTATTTTTTCTAATTTTTCTCCCCAATTTGGAAAGCCCAAATCTTTTTTTCATTTCACCCCGGGACACCGCTGCAACCCTCGCACTGACTCAGCAGAGACGAAGATGGACACACGCGTCCTCCGAAACGTGTGCCTCCAGCCGTCTGCTTCTTTTCACTTTGCAGGCCTGCCATGCAGCCACCTCAGAGCTACAACGTTGGAGGACCACACAACACTGGGCAGCTTACAAGGGTCGAGGACACCCTGGCCGACCTAACCCCTCCCCACCCTGGCGACTTGAACTTGCACTTGCAGCGTCCATGCTGTGCAATGCTCATCTACAACCTGCGGGGTTCCTTAGCTGATGAGGGTTTATTTTGTTCTGATGCACATAAAACTGCACTTGATGTGAGTTACAAGTCACTTAACACAAGAGTCATTGTCTGAAAGTGCTTAGACCAGATCTTCTTCTTTATAACAGGCAGCTTATCCCTTGTCATGAGTCATGTTCAGTCTTCAGTCTTTCCACAGTGTGCTTAAGATGTTTGTTAAATCAAATGCAAAGTATAGTATTTTAACAACTATGTATAATATTTAGGGTTACAATGGGAGCAGCAAAGATTAAGTTATTTAAAAAAAATCAAATCCTTATTATTGCTGTCAGATGAGGTTCCTAGGCACACAGTGTGACAATGATAATTTCAAGTTACAGTGCTGACAGCATTTTAAAGAAATTAAACACTGTGAGCACAAGGAGGGACTGGGATAATGATGCCATATACCTGCAGCATGCATACTGTGCTCCAATTTATTCTGATGGTAGTTAAAGGCAAAATACATTTTGCAGTTTTTATAACGAAAATAGTTGTAGGATTTATTATAGTTCATTATGTATTGAAAGCAAAATATGTAAACTCAGTGTTAATGCCACAATTTTGAAAAGAACAAAAAAAAAAAAAAAAGCATTGAAGGGGTGGTCATGGGATCTCTTTACTCCCAGGAACCCGGCTACAGGCCCCTGGAGGTCAAGGGCCAGCCATGCAGGTTGTCCACTTGAACTCATTAACCACCTGGCCAGCTGTAGGAGTGCAAGAGCCAAGGTGAAGCTCCCTATGCAATCCCTAGTGAAGATGATAGTGATACACACCCACTAAATAGATACACCATAACACTATTGCATTGTGACCTCAATGTGTCGTCACACTCTCAGATATCATGGTCCGATTGCAGTCAGACTAACTGAGCGAGTTTGAACTACAGTACATCTCAGCAACAAGCAAGCTGCAATCCTTCAAATTCTGTGGGGTTGCATTTTAAATATCTGCACATGCCAAATAAATAATACAAAACCAGCCAAAGAACCAAGAGATCCTCAACACAAGAAAAGGGGCCAGTGGTAACATTGCTAGGGACTTTAAGCCTTGTTTGTGTTATGCATGACCACAGATGTTTGTCATTCAACTAGTTTTGGGTATTGATGACTCCTTGGGGTTTTTGCTATACTTACAAGCTCAAGGCATTGCATGAGTAAAATCACTGGTTGCTGATAAGTGAATTGAATGTACAGGTTTTTCTGAATGGTATCTCATTACAAATCATCCTATCCCAGAGTTTGATAAATAAGCC
Organism: Polyodon spathula; assembly: GCF_017654505.1. Classification (NCBI taxonomy): domain Eukaryota; kingdom Metazoa; phylum Chordata; class Actinopteri; order Acipenseriformes; family Polyodontidae; genus Polyodon; species Polyodon spathula. The sequence goes on from NC_054539.1 coordinate 73,808,436, forward strand.
CAGAAATTGCTGTCATGATGTTTAGAAAAGTAGTTTAAATCCCCCTTGCAATCTTAAATAATAGAATAGAGATAACCTCCTCTTTGGTAATAATATATATTATGCAGATATTAATGCTCTCTTTTGGGGAATCAAACATTACAGTTATTGTTAGACATGTGTATGTCTTGATATTAAGAAGAAACTTGTATCTATCATATTTTTTAAACATTTCATAAAAAAAAAGGTTTTTAAACATCTGAATTTGGAACATAGTGTCATATATCTTCCTGAGTGTGAATATGAAAAAGTGATCTGATGGTAGATCTTTCAATGCTACCGTTAGTTCTTATAGCCAACCTACGTTCACTGTTCAGCAGGGTGAACAAATGCAGTGTCTAAACAATAGACACGTGTCAATTCCACGAGGTTACCTAGCAACAGACAGATGCTGCCTGCATCGAGTGTAAAAAACATTTTCTGCAAGGTTTCTCACTAAGATGGAAGACATTACTGTGTTAAACCCCTTTGTGCTGTGGGTAGGGGTGTGCAAAATACCCATTACTTGTACTTGTGTTGTTTTTAAGAAGTATTTAAACAACAGGTATCCACTGAATACATTCATAACCTGTTGATTTCAAAACAGAAAAAGCTGCCTCCTTCATGTCCCCAACTGAGTACCAATCAACAGCAATTAAATTCTGCATTGTGTGTTTTAAAAGCAGCTGTGTCACTTTACTGACTTGGTATACCAGTGCGATGGTAAACATGTCAGCAACCCAGACAAGAAGAACATAATCTTCCAATGGGCTTTTAAAACACTCTGTGCAGGAGTTAATTGCCATTGATTGGTGCTCAATTAGAAACGTGAAGGAGGAGGGCTTTTTTCTTTTAACTCCTAAAGACAATACGAGTAATCAGTGTTCTGCACAGCACTAGTGATAAATATCTGTTGTTTTTATGTGCTGAATTAAGAGCAGTTAGTGAGGAATCTCTGTTTGCATTAAGAGACTGGGTGTACCCTGCCCTGGTTAAGTAATAAGGCACGCTGTAAGGCAGCTATCATCTATCAGTGGTTTCTGGAGGCACTATAAACACACACGAGTCAAGCTGTCCATGTTAATTGCATTAGATTCTTATTTTCTATACAGGAGTTGGGGGTATTGTATTTGTTTTATTTAAACAGCATGACAGATTCCTCTGGTTTTCCTGGTTTCTCAGGTGTCAGCACATTGATTCCTTTGCTTTGTTGCTGCATTTTTCTCCAGTGGCATCACATTTTAGAGCATCAGTGTCATTGTGCTGTGATACTGCTGTACAGTGTTTGCAGCTGTTCTGTGGAGAAGACAAAGAGGACAGGAGGCACATGCATTCTTATTGCACTGTGACAACTGAAAGATAATAAAACAATGAACTTCTGTAGTTTACAGATCTAAACGCTGCTACTCAATATAAGAAAGAGAAAAATAATTTCCATAATATTGTAGCGACAGATGCAGGTGGGCAGGCTTTGTCTGTGGCTGCATTGCATTCCAGTGTAAAGTTTGAAAATCTGCCCCCCTCTCAGATCAGATTATCCCTGCGTAGATTCTGGGGCTAGCCCTGGCGTAGATTCCTGAAACTACCCCGGGGCTTGAAGGTTATAATAACGGAATAAAACTTACACAATCTACCCCATACCAGGGGAAATGTATTTAACATTTAGTTAAAATTTGTTCTAATATATATTTAAAATATACCTAACATATAATATATTGTAAATATACTGCAGAATATATTTAAATTATAGTGGGTAAATGTATTAAATATATGTAAATATATTACAAATAAAGCCTAATTTACAGGCCATGTTCGATATATACACATCCATACATGCACATATAGATATATCGATGAAATAAAGAGTAATTCTGATGTGGACACTGAACCCCGAAAAACTATGTTGTTTAAACTTGTGGAAAACCTCTTACAATATTTAATCCACCAATTAACAGAAGATGAGCAGAATATTTGAAATATGTGTAACTGCAAATAAATAAATAAACAAATAAATATATCATGAAAATAAAGTATATTCAAGATGCATTTCATTTTGGGAATTTCAAAACTGACTATTATATTATTCTGCTATCTCACAGAAATTCATACAACAATATCAATTTAGCAAAGCTTTCATGTTTGACTTAGTGTGCTATTGTTAATAATATTTCCTCCTTGTAGGGTATATTACAGGAGGGGGGGGGTAGACACTGGAAGACATCTGAATCTACCCCTGGGTATATGCCAAAAACTACCCAGGCCCCAGAATGTACCCAGGTATAATCTCATAGGCACCATGTGGCAGGGTGCTGAGACTGGCGCTGGATCGGGCCGTCTACGCTGGGGTCACCAGTTGCTGTTCACGTGAACCCCTTGCCGCTGTACAGGGCTCTGATTGGGTGAGAAATGTGATAGTATTTTACATTGTTGTTGGTTAAAGGTCAGTGGGCACTAATTGGTGGACGCTTTACATACTTAACCTTGTGTTTTGGATTCAAAGAGTGGAGAATTGTGTGATGTGAGCTGTGTTACTTCTGTGAGCTGTGTTACTTCTGTGAGCTGTGTTACTTCTGTGAGCTGTGTACTTCTGTGAGCTGTGTTACTTCTGTGAGCTGTGTTACTTCTGTGAGCTGTGTTACTTCTGTGAGCTGTGTTTCTTCTGTGAGCTGTGTTTCTTCTGTGAGCTGTGTACTTGCTGTGAACCTGCTTCTGCTAATAATGAGCCTATTGAACCGTGCTCTGTTGTCAAGACTACCTTCTTTTTCTGATAGCAATTTCTTCCAGTGCAACAATATTAACATACACTGCTGTGTACAGTGTATTATTTGCACAGATGTTCTACTGTATGATTTGGGGGGCGGGGGGAGGGGGGTACAGTGGTACAGTGGTACGTTATTAGTCAAGGTTGTTGGGTCAAGGAGTCTTTTCATATGAAAATGCACTTGTATGTGGATCCATCGTGGGATGATGTGTTCCATAATAAAGCTTTTGAAATTGACTTGGTGTATGATGTGCTGATCTCAGGGACTGAGTTACATTGGGATCCTTTGGGCAGTGGTCCAGAGTTAATCAAGGGCCCCTGGGGGCCACTGTCCTTAGGGAAAACAACCCTTTGCAACCACTTCACTTTAACATTCTTTACATAAATATTTTCTAACAAAGTTGTTAAGGCAGGAGAAAGGCACATCCTCTCGACTTAATTTTCTAAACTTAATAAATGATTGTGGCAGAGATCGAATGAATCCGAGTCAACAATCTCCCTCCCGACCTGTGAGGGCATGATATAACAGGAACAGTATGCCCCGGACTGGATGGTTTGACAGTTCATTCCAGGGTCAGTCAGAAGTTGTCCATCCAGAAAGGGGGCGGAGTCACAATACCAGAAGTCCTCGCCTTAAAGCGGTAGGCGATGTGTCAGTCATGGATTGGAGGATACCTGATTGCACATGCTATTGAAGGAGGCGTGACTGAGGGAATACCAGGGGATGTGGTGAAGCAATCTGTTCCTTTGTCATGGTTACCGTGAGTTTTTGTGTGTTGCTTTGCCTGTCTATTTAACTGTTAGATTTGTCATTTATAGAAGGCTAACCTCCGGGAGCTGTAGCTAAACAATTAAACCCGGACTCCACTTCACCAGTGTGCACGAATAAACCTGGACTTCACTTCACCAGTGTGCACGAATAAACCTGGACTCCACTTCACCAGTGTGCACGAATAAACCTGGACTCCACTTCACCAGTGTGCATGAATAAACCTGGACTCCACTTCACCAGTGTGCACTGTGATGGAAAGACAATGAGTTCTGGTGGTAAATCTCCCTCCCGACTGGAGGAGAAGTGTTTGGAAGGGCTGGCCTGACAGTTTGTTTCCGGGGCCGGGAAGTTGGTCAGCCTGGAAAGAAGCGAGACTTTGTTGTAAGACCGTACTGACCTGAAAGGTAAACGAGGGGCAGCTGCAAGCAATAAAGCAGCTGCAACCATTTACGAAGATGTCATACGGGATTGCATATAGGGGCCAGAGCAACGCTGATCTTTTCCTTTGTTTGGGTAAAGCTCAGCAGAGAGAAGGACTGAGAGAGGAGCTCTCATTAAAAGGAGATGTATTACGTGTTTTGTGTTGTGTTTTGTCTGTGAGCTGTGTAATTGTCTGAGTTGTGCACCACTGACAGCTAAAGCACAGATCTGGAGCTGTCTTACTTCTGTGGGTCAGTGTTATTCGGATCAGCACTGTTACTTCTGTGACTGTGTACCTGTGTCTGTGTTCTTCTGTGAGCTGTGTTACTGCACTCACCCAGGTTACTTCTGTGAGCTGTGTTTTTGTTTTTGTTCGGGACTGTGCCCTGTTTTTCTTCTATCCCCTGTGTTACACATTGTTGTGTATTGCCAGGGGTTTATTATTTTAAGCGGTCACCAGACCTGGAATACAAATAAAAGCACTTTCCACCAGGTTACAATTGTCTTCGTTTCACTCCTGCACCGCATCACCGCTACACCTGTTCCCCATTTTTGCACAGCATGTATAAACCTGGACTCCACTTCATCAGTATGCATGTATAAACTGGACTCCACTTCACCAGTGTGCATGTATAAACCTGGACTCCACTTCACCAGTGTGCACGTATAAAGGACTCCACTTCACCAATGTGCACGAAAAAACCTGGATCCACTTTGGACCAGTGTGCATGTATAAACTTGTGACATCACCACTGTCACATGAGCACTCACTCTGGGACTTGTAACCGTGTTGTGTTTGTGTGTGTCTTGTTTAATCAAGGGCCCCTGGGGGCCACTGTCCCCCGGGAAAACAACCCTGAGCAACCACTTCACTGTGTACATTCTTTACATTATTATTTTCTAACAAAGTTGCAACCCAGGAGAAAGGCAAAGAGCTGCTTTTCACCGTGAACTGTCTTGTGTCTGTTATTACTGACCATGCATCACCTCTACACCTGCGCAGTGGAATTCGCTCTGTCACAATGACCAACAAAATAACGATTATTGTTCTGTACATCAGAAACATATCTATTTAATAAAAAGCAAGCAATTCAGCCAAACTTCTCCCAGAGCAATTCAAAGTAACAAACAGAAACAGTGAATGAATCAATAGGCATTCGTTACGTCCCTCTAAACCGTGCATCGTTCCTTTCACTCTCGTCAGTAACAGCATGCGAGATCGTCAATGTGGGAGGCCACATAGAGACAATGATGTAATGACGGTATTTTTATGGTCCAGTAGTTAGTTGCACTATTCTCTACAGCCTGATGATTGTTTTCAATCTGAGAATCTTCAATCTCTAATTGAGTGTTTGCAGACAGCAGAAGCCAGTCAAGCACTCCCTTTCTCTCTGAAGCTGATTGTGATATGTCCCACTCCGACCAGGCATCACTAAATCAGAGGTAGGCTTGTTCAGCATGTCAAGTCAGATCAGGTTTGACATTTTAAAGTTGCAGGTCAAGTAAACCTCCAGGTTTTTTCTGTAGAGTGATTGTTTAATATTTAACCACATCACATTCCATACTCCATCCACAACGATATCCAAAATAACCTTGGGAGGAACTAGTAGACAAGTGATTCAAAGTGCAATTACAAAGAGCAGACTGTTGTAAGTCTTGATCATTGACTTGAAAGGTAAACGAGTCCCAACTGCAAGCAATAAAGCAGCTGCAACCATTTACGAAGATGTCATACGGGATTGCATATAGGGGCCAGAGCAACGCTGATCTTTTCCTTCAAAACAATAAAGCTCAGCAGAGAGAAGGACTGAGAGAGGAGCTCTCATTAAAAGGAGATGTATTACGTGTTTTGTGTTGTGTTTTGTCTGTATAGTAATTGTCCGTGTTTTGCACCACCAGACAGCTAAAGCACAGATCCGGAGCTGTCTCCAAGGGTCAGCACTATCCGGATCACCACTGCACTACCGTCACAAAATACCTGTGTCTGCATTCAGCACCAGCACGACTGCACTCACCCAGGACTGGTGACCGTGTGTTTGTTTTTGTTCGGGACTGTGCCCTCTTTTGTTATCCCCGCACTTTACACATTGTTGTGTATTGCCAGGGGTTTATTATTTTACGGTCACCAGACCTGGAATACAAATAAAAGCACTTTCCACCAGGTTACAATTGTCTTCGTTTCACTCCTGCACCGCATCACCGCTACACCTGTTCCCCATTCACCAGCCACTTTGTCACAGCATGTATAAACCTGGACTCCACTTCATCAGTATGCATGTATAAACTGGACTCCACTTCACCAGTGTGCATGTATAAACCTGGACTCCACTTCACCAGTGTGCAGTATAAATCTGGACTCCACTTCACCAATGTGCACGAAAAAACCTGGAGTCCACTTTACCAGTGTGCATGTATAAACCTGGACCCACTTCACCAGTGTGCAGTATAAACCTGGACTCCACTTCACCAGTGCTTGTATAAACCTGCAAAATCACCATAGGGCACTAAGAGCACTCACTCTGGACTGGACAATGTTGTGTTTGTACCCTCTTGTTTAGTGTCTTATTATTTCTTGACTGAACCCCGTGGTATAACTGAATGATGCACACTGGTGTGTAGAGCCAGTTATTATTATTTAAGAGTTGAGAGCACGCAACCCAGTCAAATAAAAGAGCTGCTTTTCACCGTGAACTGTCTTGTGTCTGTTATTACTGACCATGCATCACCTCTACACCTGCGCAGTGGAATTCGCTCTGTCACAATGACCAACAAAATAACGATTATTGTTCTGTACATCAGAAACATATCTATTTAATAAAAAGCAAGCAATTCAGCCAAACTTCTCCCAGAGCAATTCAAAGTAACAAACAGAAACAGTGAATGAATCAATAGGCATTCGTTACGTCCCTCTAAACCGTGCATCGTTCCTTTCACTCTCGTCAGTAACAGCATGCGAGATCGTCAATGTGGGAGGCCACATAGAGACAATGATGTAATGACGGTATTTTTATGGTCCAGTAGTTAGTTGCACTATTCTCTACAGCCTGATGATTGTTTTCAATCTGAGAATCTTCAATCTCTAATTGAGTGTTTGCAGACAGCAGAAGCCAGTCAAGCACACCCTTTCTCTCTGAAGCTGATTGTGATATGTCCCACTCCGACCAGGCATCACTAAATCAGAGGTAGGCTTGTTCAGCATGTCAAGTCAGATCAGGTTTGACATTTTAAAGTTGCAGGTCAAGTAAACCTCCAGGTTTTTTCTGTAGAAAGTGATTGTTTAATATTTAACCACATCACATTCCATACTCCATCCACAACGATATCCAAAATAACCTTGGGAGGAACTAGTAGACAAGTGATTCAAAGTGCAATTACAAAAGCAGACTGTTAAAAGTCTTGATCATTTCACTTGGGAAGTGAATTTGTCCCAACTTCTTAAAAAAAGTTTCTGTCATTCACCAATCAGCTGCTTCCCCTATTGACTAACATGATACTGCAGTTACACTTCAAAACAATGGCTGCAAATTCACATGAATTTAAAATCAGTAGCTACTTTAGACTATATCTGTGGTGTTACACTTGAATTAATTATCAATTTTGGGTCCATTGTTCAGGACTAGAAAAAAACGTTATGTTACGGATGTAACCCTGGTTCCCTGAAAGAGAAGACGACAACCAACAGTGCATAGAGAGATGAAAGTATGTGTTGTAGCCCAGCTAGCCGCCATACATATAACAGTTAATGAGGCTCCTCTTAAGAGAGCCCATGACGTAACCACTCCTCTGGTAGAGTGCATGGCCACCCGCCCCGTTGGGGGTAGGCCGGCATTAGTAACGATACTGTTTCCTTCGTCCCAAATGCGCACACAGGAACTGTGTATTAACAGAGCCTGCAGCTCACTGACCCGCTTAGCGGAGGTGATGGTTAACAAAAAGGCTGTCTTCATAGAGAAATATTTCAACTACGGAATGTATAAGCTCAAACAGGGCCTTAGTGAGAGCCTCCAATACCACGTCTAGACTCCACTCAGGGAGGAAGTCCTTTCTAGGAGGACGTAACCGTCGAGCGCCCTTCAGAAAATGCATCACCAGGAAATGAGCATCTGGGGACACAGAGTCAATGGGAACATGGCATGCTGATATGGCTGCCAGGTACACTTTCAGCGTAGAGGGGGGATCTACCCTCCTCCACAGTTCTTGCAGGAATTGCAAAATAATTGCTATAGGGCAAGAGATAGGGTCGTAACCTCTGGTCATACACCAATCTTGAAAATACCCTCATTTATTGGCGTACAACTACCTTCTGGAGGAGGCCTTAGCATTCTGCAGAGTAATGACCACTGCATCTCAGAGCCCTAATGCGGACAGACAGTCCCATTCAGGGGCCAGACCCATAGTTGGAGTTTGCCCTGATCTGAATGTCAGAGATTGCTTCTCGTCTGACTGAGGAGATGTAGGTCTAGAGGGATCTCCCAGGGCTGGCCTTGCAATAGCGGGCAAAAGGTTGAAAACCAGATCTTCTGGGCCATCTGGGGGACACCAGGAGAAGTGTCGTTTTCTCTCTCCCGACCTACTTTATGAAGGCTAGGAGCAACGGTATTGGTGGGAATGCATATAAGAGCATCCTGGGCCATTCGTGGGCTAGGGGACCGCCTCAGTGGTGGAGGGAGAACCATAGAGGGCAGTGAGCTGTCTCTACTGCGGCAAAGAGATTGACTCAGGCCTTCCTGAAACATTCCCAAATGCGTTCTATCACCTGAAGGTGGAGTCGCCATTCTGACTGATGAGAATGAGTCTTCCTCCCGCAGTGATCAGGGGGAATGATCTCATTGAGGATGAACAGCGTCTTCCTCCTGCAGTGATCAGGGGGAATGATCTCATTGAGGATGAACAGCGTCTTCCTCCCGCAGTGATCAGGGGGAATGATCTCATTGAGGATGAACAGCGTCTTCCTCCTGCAGTGATCAGGGGGAATGATCTCATTGAGGATGAACAGCGTCTTCCTCCCGCAGTGATCAGGGGGAACGATCGCATTGAGGATGAACAGCATCTTCCTCCTGCAGTGATCAGGGGGAATGATCTCATTGAGGATGAACAGCGTCTTCCTCCCGCAGTGATCAGGGGGAACGATCGCATTGAGGATGAACAGCGTCTTCCTCCTGCAGTGATCAAGGGGAATGATCTCATTGAGGATGAACAGCATCTTCCTCCCGCAGTGATCAGGGGGAATGATCTCGTTGAGGATGAACAGCATCTTCCTCCCGCAGTGATCAGGGGGAACGATCTCGTTGAGGATGAACAGTGTCTTCCTCCCGCAGTGATCAAGGGGAATGATCTCATTGAGGATGAACAGCATCTTCCTCCCGCAGTGATCAGGGGGAACGATCTCATTGAGGATGAACAGTGTCTTCCTCCTGCAGTGATCAGGGGGAACGATCTCGTTGAGGATGAACAGCATCTTCCTCCCGCAGTGATCAGGGGGAATGATCTCATTGAGGATGAACAGTGTCTTCCTCCCGCAGTGATCAAGGGGAACGATCTTGTTGAGGATCAACAGCATCTTCCTCCCGCAGTGATCAGGGGGAACGATCTCATTGAGGATGAACAGCGTCTTCCTCCTGCAGTGATCAGGGGGAACGATTTCGTTGAGGATGAACAGCATCTTCCTCCCGCAGTGATCAGGGGGAACGATCTCATTGAGGATGAACAGCGTCTTCCTCACGCAGTGATCAAGGGGAATGATCTCATTGAGGATGAACAGAGTCTTCCTCCTGCAGTGATCAGGGGGAACGATCTCATTGAGGATGAATAGCATCTTCCTCCCGCAGTGATCAGGGGGAACGATCTCGTTGAGGATGAACAGCATCTTCCTCCCGCAGTGATCAAGGGGAATGATCTCGTTCAGGATGAACAGCGTCTTCCTCCCGCAGTGATCAGGGGGAATGATCTCGTTGAGGATGAACAGTGTCTTCCTCCCGCAGTGATCAGGGGGAACGATCTCATTGCAGATGAACAGTGTCTTCCTCCCGCAGTGATCAGGGGGAACGATCTCATTGAGGATGAACAGTGTCTTCCTCCCACAGTGATCAGGGGGAACGATCTCGTTGAGGATGAGCAGTGTCTTCCTCCCGCAGTGATCAAGGGGAACGATCTCATTGAGGATGAACAGTGTCTTCCTCCCGCAGTGATCAAGGGGAATGATCTTGTTGAGGATGAACAGCTACTTACACTGCAATAAATTCCATAAGATATCACCTTGACATGCAGTGAGTTTGATTGTGTTTAGTGTGAGAGAAACTTTGTGTAGCAGTTGTCCTTCATTGTCTTTGCACAGTGTAGAGCAGTAAGGGTCCCAGGTTAAGGTGAGGGTTGTCTGTGCTTTTCCTCAGAGTACAATTAGAAAGTTAGTGCAGTCTCAGAATGTTTACTCTCTGAAGAGAGCAAAGAGACAAATAAACACTTATTTTAAAATGAATATAGATGTTAGAGATTTAAAGAAAATGAATCACCTATTTAGAGCATTTTGCAATCTAATACTAGCTAGTGGGCTGTTTGTTCACAAGGATCTCCCATGTAAACCCTAATTTCTGTTTTTGCACACAGTCAATAATTCTACTCTGTTTCACCAAAGGAACTTAACATGTTAAATCTTAATGCGTGAAAAAATGATATAACTAAAGTTTAATAACCACATTTAGCTCTCAATGATGTTGTTTCAGTGTTACAATCCTTCTCAGTGGCTTTTTTAAATTCTTTCTTTCAATATGTCAGCTTCGGGGATGTGGTTAAGAGATTAATTTAATAATTATTAACAGCACTAAAATAATGTTCCAAACCATTTCACCTTGTATGCTTGGTCATATTTCAATGTTGTCTTTCTGGTAAATTGTCTATTTATCATTAGAGGGAAAGTGTGGTCCCCTGAAGCAGCTGATGAGCTAATAATACTGACATCAGCATAAGACACTGATTTACCTTGCCACAACAAAGCTGGTTCTTTAGTTGAATGTTAAGACGGTCGTCTTTTTGGGGTTAGCAGTTCAATTCAATTCAGCCTTTTATCACTGATCTGATTTCCTTGGAGCTAATGATTGTTAAGTGGTGTGTACCTTACATGCAAATACAAACCATCATTGTAAGATTGTTTAAGCTTTAATCAAGGTTTCATTCTTAAAATCCACAGCATTGGACAAAGTATGATGTTATATTAATCCAACAGTGAGACAGAAGAGTATTTATTTCCCTTTTCACATTTAAAATGGAATTTTCTGAAAGCGACCAATTGTCTGATGATATTCTTCATTAGCAGTAGATGAATGCTGGCTTTCAGAATGAGGGAATTAGTGTCTTAATTGTACAATAATTTTAAATTAACATGAGAAGATACATAGAAGATAAATACAATATAAACTATTCCCATCAGACCGTCTCACAGGAGTTCTGCTCCAGGATATATCAATCATCAAAATGAATTTCTCCAGGGTACCATTGCAGTAGTAGCTGTATTGCCTGACATACAACTCTGGCTGCAGATTTTACCTCACATTTTACTGTGTGATTTAACATTTCACTTCAGTTGCTTCATCTAGTACTTATGCAGCTGTTGATGTCATCTCATAGACAGGGGGACAGAATTGGTAACAGCAGTGCCCACTACACTTGAATCATTATTAACTGATGCCCTTATTCAACAGTGGGGGCTGGTGACAAGTCAGTTTTTAAAGCAATTCAATATAATTCAAATGTAAATGATGAAAAGTAGCCGTAAGTCCAGAAAAGTTCTAGACACATTGAAAAGCAATGTAATTCAAAATGATTCAATGTAATTCAAAATGATTCAATGTAATTCAAAATGATTCAATGTAATTCAAGGTGGATACAGAGTGCACGCACTTCCGATAAAGAAACCTAAACAGAGAGCACAGACAAACAAAACAAATCCAATTCCACTTAAATACTTCAGCTTGGGTTTTTTTCTTCTTCTAGGGAACCTAGAAGAGTATTGAAACAGCAGAGAATAGATCCATCAAACTCCCCCCCACCATGCTCCACTTCCACCTACCCCATTCTCTTACCGGTCTGATTCGTGAGCTGATTTGTCTGATTTCTAAATTACAACCACCACCACCCCCCCCCCCCCCAAGAGGTCTCATGACCGTGCTTAACCGATTACGATCAAGATCCATCCCCTCTGGTGTCCCTACCCGAGGGGATTCCCAAGGGGAAGGCTGGTCGACATTGGTAACCACTTTCTGGACCTACATGTAGTGGGGGGGGGGGTAGGGGGGGGGGAGACCCTTCTCTTGCTGGTCTCATTGGCGTGCTTTCTAGATTACATCAACCACCTCTCCCCTTCTCCTGCTGGTCTCATTGGTGTGTTTTCTAGATTATATCAACAAAGGGGCAGAGTGGAGGAACAGTGCAAACACTCAGAGATAAGGCAAACTCTGAGTGCTTCCTGTGGGAAGAATCTGTGTAATTAGGGCTGCGTGTGAATGCAAGGTACATTATAACAAGGTTTCCCATTTCCTATGCGCTGTATATTGCTCTAAACTGGCAACTGTGGTAACTTACAAACATCTTAAGGTTCATATCCAGATTTCCATATCTGCAATTCAGAATACAGGTACCTAAACTACACTGTGGTTGCTAATGTGTGGAGATCCAGCCTCGCAATAACAGCACTCCTAAGTGAGGAGTTAATGTAACTGGAGGGAATTGTTTTCATCCTTGCTTAAAGAAAAGGACATTTAAAGGCTGCATTATTTTGATTTGATGCAAAATGTATTTAAAACTAAAATATGTTATTAATACTTATTAAAATAAAGTATTGGCAATCAATGGGAGTTTTAAACCCCTGGAAAGTTGCAAAGAATGCTTGCATATTAAATTGAAATAAAAAATAAAAGAAACACCCATTGGAATGCGGGTGCCCACAGCGCTTGAAAACAAGCACAAAACAAGCTGTTATTGAACTGAAGCAGGCATGGAGACCTCAGGTTGTGAACTTAGTGAACTAGCAAGGGGAATCCACTGTACAAAAGAGCCAGTTAGAGAGCTGATGTATTGCCTTTCACAAACACTATCATTTACCCCTCAGGGATCTGTATCATTGTCCCTGGACCGCTGCACACACTGGCACACGTCATGCCTTCCTGCCAGCAGATAGTGAATTTAAAAGATTATTTTTTTCCAAAGGATGAGTTGAGGAGCGATTCATTCTGCAAAGCTGAAATCCTTGGGAATCTTTGCGAGTACATGTGCACAGATTCCTAACTGGTTAAAACACAGGACGCACAGAGTATTGTTAAAGGGAGTCATTTCTTGTGGAGGACATGTACTCAGTTTGCAAGGATCAGTATGGGAATCCCTGCACTTTCTTATCAAGAGCAAATCTGCAGGTGACACCAAGCAAGGGGAGTGCCCGGGAATTAGTCTGTACCCAGAACAATGGTCAATTAAATGTGATGTTAATAAATGTAATGTGTTACCTGCTGCTCACACAACAGCCTGCTGTAAGAAAGATGGGGTTGCAGTAGTCTGGCCACTCAAGGAAATGATGAGACAGACACTTAGCTACTGGATCAAACAAGCACTGGTAGACTGAACAGCCTGTTCTGCTTTTAATCATGTCTCATGATTTACAAGACAGAATAAAATTCAACTTGAATTACTTGCAATTTTTCTTACAGCTACATATCCAATAATTGTAGAAATGTATAAACTATTCTATACCTCATGCACTGACTTTATTATGTTGACTCTAAATGAAATGTTCCTCTTTTTGAGTTGTTTTCTCTCAATACCTGATTCTGTTGTGAATTCACAGGACAGGAACAAAGCTACCTGTTAGGCAATGGGGATTACTAGGGGAATGGAGTGTTTAGACGTGGGAGAGTTAAAGCTGGGAGAGGTCACTCTCAAATATATTTTAAGCAGAAACCGTTTGAACAACTGCTCAATTCCTTGTGTACTTTAAGGGGTTATAAAGAAATGGTTATTGATGAATGTGCCACTGTACCCTCTAGTGTTGAAATTAGGAAATACAAAGCCACTCTTCACTTGACAAGTACAGAAGTTGGATTTTATATAAAGTCAAGAATATATAACACACAGGTTTATACTTTTACAGTCTCTGGTGTGTAAACAATTCATATCGGGAGAATGTACATCTAAGAGAAGTGTAATACTTGATATATTTAATGAAATATAATCATGTGGATATACTGTAGTCATTTAATAACTGTCTAAATATATATATATATATTTAATTATTAAACAATTTGTAGATGTTGTTGCTACAGCTTACAGCCTGTTTAATAAACTGTCTCAATAGTGTTGTTGTAGCCTTTCTAATTCCATAACCCACTTGCCATATATAGAGCCTATAGAAAGTCTACACCCCTTTCAAAATGTTCACCTTTTGTTGCCTTATAGCCTGGAATTAAAATGCATTTTTTTTCATTTATCTGCACATCCTACCCCACAACTTCCAAGTGAAAAAAAATATTCTAGAAATTTGTAGAAAATTTATTAAAAATTACACCCCCTTGTAATAGCAATCCTAAATTAGCTCAGGTGTAACCAATCGCCTTCAAAACCACACATCAATTTAAGCGGCCTCCACCTGTGTTAAATTGTAGCGATTCACATGATTTCAGGATAAATTCAGCAGTTCCTGTAGGTTCCCTCTTCTGGGTAGTGCATTTCAAAGCAAAGACTCAACCATGAGCACCAAGGAGCTTTCAAAAGAACTCACAAAAGAGCGGGACAAAGTTGTTGAAAGGCATATCAGGCCTTGGGTATCCCTTGGAGCAAGGTCAAGACGATTATTAAGAAGTAGAAGGTGTATAGCACCACCAAGACCCTGCTTAGATCAGGCCATCCATCCAAACTCAATGACCGACGAAGAAGGATACTGATCAGAGAGGCTACCAGGAGGCCAATGGCAACTTTACAAGAGCTACAGGCTTTTATGGCCAAGACTGGTCAAAGTGTGTGTAGGGTCGCAAAATGAAGTGCAGAGATGATCAGAGACAATCGATTACACCGATCGTTGCATCAAAGGTTTATTGCAGTGGTCATCAAAATACAGAGTGCTCCGGAGAATAACAGTCACTTCATCAGTAACTAGTGTATTCTGCCGGGGTAAAGCACATACATGGGTTATATAGTTTCTACATAAAATTCCCTGCTCCTATCAGGATTTGGCACACAGCAGACAATTCATCCATCCCTACCCCCTAAACTCATATACTCAACCAATGGAGGATAGCTGTGGGGCATGATTGCCCCCTCCGTTGCTGTTGTTATGTTCACTTCAGCCTGGAATTTATGACCTAGCAAGCAAGCAGGCATTGCCCTTCTTCTACCATCCCCCCACTGCCCCTGGACATCTGACCCAACCTAATGGTGTACTGAAACATTCCACCCATCCCCAAATTCCTTACGAAACATTGTAAAACCGCACCCAAATGATCGTTTGTTGATCAAGTTATAATATTTGGTTCCTTCATGTGCATGTGACAACAATATCCCAAGCACTCCACAAATCTGGCCTGTATGGTAGGGTGGCAAGAAAGAAGTCATTACTCAAGAAAGCATTACTAAAAACGTTTTTCCCTTTAACAGTGTGGAGTATGGCGTGTAGATAAATGGAAAAAATATCATCATTTAAATGCATGAGACTCTGAGGCAATGACATGACAAAATGTGAAAAAGTTCAAGGGGGTGTATACTTTCTATAGGCACTGTAGGTCTCAGATGTGGAGATTTGATGGAAGTGCATGCTATACCAAAATATATTTTACTTTTAAAACAGGGTGGCTTAATTGTGTAATGGTTCTGCAAACCACCCTACAGTAGCTGTGTATGGGAGTGTAAAAATAACATGCCAGAGAGGTAGATGCTAGTGTTGTAAAGAAACAATGTCACACACAGTACAAACTGATATATTTGAGTATACTGAGGTCTATATTAAGTATGGTATAGGTACACCTGATGAATGTTTGGTTAAACAGTTACTTTTGAGTAAGTATCGTTTCCTGCTAGCTCCTCTCACATACAGGTGGAATTCAAGTGCAAACAAGCTAGACCTAATAACACCAAACACATTCACTATACGAGAATCAGACCTAATAACACCAAACACATTCACTATACGAGAATCAGACCTAATAACCCCCAGCACATTCACTATACGATAATCAGACCTAATAACACCAAACACATTCACTATACGAGAATCAGACCTAATAACACCCAGCACATTCACTACACGAGAATCAGACCTAATAACCCCAAACACATTCACTATACGAGAATCAGACGAACTAACATGTAACTGTAAGGACACAGCCTTCCTCTTCCATTGAAACCTACTTACCACTTACTGCTCGTCACCAAATTGATATGTTCCTGTTGAGACATGCAGCAGGAGGGTGCTACTTATGACACCCTTCAATTGTGCTATAAAGAGTGAGCAGAATGTTTCCTTCACGCTGAACCTTTTCATGATTATCAGATAAAATCCTTCATTACAACAAGAGTGTTTGAGAGGAGAGTTTTTCAGTACTGGTTTGTGATGTGTTGTCACAAATGTCTTTGATATACAATAAATGCACACTCTTCTCAAAACACCATTTTATTTTCTTATCGTGTTGGGGACAAGGATCAATAACCACATTGCAGAAATGCTGCGTTGGGATCATTTGAGAGCCACAAAAATTAAATTAAGAACAACAGAACAACATTAGAGCTAGACTGAGAATATACAGTGTCCTTTAGATTCAGTTATATGTAAATTGTGAGTCTCTGCATAGGAGAGAACATCCATCTTTTCAAAGTATAATGAAAGACTGATGAAAGAAAGAGTAACATTGAAAACTCAGAACTGGAAATTAGATTTTATGTACAGACACTAAATACGGAGTCAGTGTTATAGCATCACAATGTGTGTTATTATAAAGGAGCATACATAGAAGCTAATGAGGGTGGTGATAGTGACAGGTTCTGACAATCAAGGACTACTGATATTCAAAGCACAGGCCAGGAGGATAGAGGTCAGAACATGACAGGTCAGTATCAAGCCTATGCTTGTAGCCATTGCTCATCATGAACAGAGACCATAGTCCTATTCATTATATACCTCATAGAGCATCTCAGACAATCAGGTGCTCACAGTGTCCCACAGGGAGAAACCCTTTAAGAGCCAACAGGACACACATTTCAAGTAGCCAAGCTATTCAGGCCAAAATAGAACCTTAGAAACGCACATGTATTGCTATACAAATGCATTTGTTCTGTATTATTCTGCATTATTCTTAGGTCATTACCTGTAGTTAACTGACCTGCTGCCTTGAGACAACAGCATGAGACACCGGACTGCCTCCATGGCCAATTATGAAGACAGATCCATTCCAAACTGATAAAGGGGCTTCATGGTAACCCAACTGCAGTGCTAATAACAACTAGACTGCTCTCTCCTGCTTTCTCACTGGGTAAGAGCACAAGTCAGGGCTGCCCTTTACCCCCCCCCCCCCCAATCTCTTATTTATACTGGCCTTAGAGCCTTAGAACTTACACTTCTTTCAGATTGGCGGTCTTGAACTCTTCAGGGGACAGGAGGTCACAGTCACTACACAAGAATAAGATCCCAGTGTTCAAGCAGAACATATTTTTTTATAGTAGTGAGACTATAGACATTGGATATGGTGTCACGATTGAGAAATTTTACAATAAAGTGAAAAAATAAAAACCATCGTAGAAACAGTTCTTTGCTACCGGGCCACATGCCGAGCTCTGTGCGTGTTACACATGCTGCAGACGTAATTCTGCAGAGTTGTTGCGTGGCGTTGGTGTCAGACTGATCTTTTTTCCTGCATTGTGTGCTATTGTTGTTATTATTTTAATCCTGGTGCTCAGTTACAGGAGGTGAAACAACCAGCTGATAAGAAACAAGTTTGCTCTTGCACAGTTGCTTCCATTATTCTCAGCTCATTAGTTTAGCAATGAAAACAGTGTCACCCAAAGCTAAGCTCATGAAATGTAAACATTTGTATCACAGTGGGTTTTCTGAATGCAGGTTTCACAATTAATTAGCCTGAGATTGCAAAGTAAGCAGAAATAAACCCACTTGGCATATGATTAAACAAAAGCACATACAAAACAGAGGACAATATATTATGTACACAGACTTCTCATAAACAGACACTGTATAAAACCAGCAACGCACAAAATAATTCTCTGTGCTGGTAGGGTTCGAACATGCTTTATTTTTCATGTAATGTGGCTTAACGTTCCTTTGTGCAAAGCAGTTCCCCCTTTTTTTAGCATGTGTATTGTTGGAGGTCTTGGTAACAGTTGTTACCTAGATGGGATGTCAGCATTTCTGGCTTTTTTAGGTTCCTGTTAACCAGATGTGTTTGGGGGGGTGGGGGGGGTGGTGGTATATAGTTGTGTTGTTCTCTCCATTGGGGTGACCAAACAATTCCTATCATTCAAACTAAGCAGTTTCCCTGGACTATTTGAGAAGAAAGGACTTTGCTTTAATTTTGACTGAGCATGCTTCAAGAACCCCTGTCAGGGTGCTCTCCAAAACCCTAAGCATCTACTGTGGGTTCTTATGTGTATTCGCTCCAACCAGCCTGCTCAACGTGCCCAGTCATGTGACAAGAGCCAAGCCAAGTGCAACAGGCAGTGCTGTGTGATATACTGTCGTTATGGATTTTCTCCGCTGGTGGTGAGATGAGGTTAAACACCTTATAACCACAAATGCAGACCAGCCCGGCTCTTTGCACAGTGACCAGTGGTTTGATGTCAGTGCCGCTGGTTGATTGGGTACTACTGAGAACACCAGTGCTATGATCCTGCTCCTTCTGACGCCTGAGAGCAAACAATCGCTTGCGATGTGCAGAATTGCCGGTACATGCCCAGCCTCCGCCCTGTTACACAAGCACTCTGAGCAGTGCCAGAGCAAACAATCACAGATTGGTTTGATTTGTCAGCTGCTCGCTGTGATTGGGTACTACTGAGAACAACCAGTGGCTCTGATCCTGCTCCTTCTGACGCTGCGATCGTTCTTCAGTGTTCTTCAGTGATCTCCAGATATTTTAAACCAGAAAGGAAGGGGGGAAAGAGTTGTTCTTTTGCCCCTTGGCGTAGTTTTGAAACATGAAAGATTTTTGTTCCCCCCATGTGACTTTTAT
Source organism: Polyodon spathula (assembly GCF_017654505.1). Lineage (NCBI taxonomy): Eukaryota > Metazoa > Chordata > Actinopteri > Acipenseriformes > Polyodontidae > Polyodon > Polyodon spathula. The sequence goes on from NC_054539.1 coordinate 73,827,613, forward strand.
GAAATCTGCTCTACCAGAAGCAAACCTGTACACAAAACAATTCATAAAAGTGGTATGTACACAAGACTTCAGTTTCTTATATGGTAGTTAAAAAACCAATGCACAGTGTATTACCATGTAGCACTGTGAGCCTGTGACCTACACAAACCTATGCAACATGAACTCGTAGCACATTGCTAGCACTTAATGAGCCTTCTGACCTACACAAACCTATGCAACATGAACTCGTAGCACATTGCTATAGTTAATAGCATTTCTAAAAAGACAGGCATTCAAAAAAAGAACAGAATGCTCTTTGGATCCCAAAGCACATTTTTTTTGAAAACGTAAATCGTATCAAGGCATTTCTAAGTTATATATTATACTAATCTCCAACGAAAGGCAATGGCAAAATTGTTAAGGACCTTCTATAGCACCAGTTGAAAGTAACAGCAGTCATGGCAAGGGATGGATGTTTTCTCTGTCTATGTCATTAATAACCAAGTTTTTCAGGGACATTCATTACCCTCTGTGGTTTTAAATGCAAAATTGGAGCAAGCAGTTAGATGAAAGTAAACCACCATGACCTGTATTATCTATATGCACATGAAGAGTGATTGGCAGATACCGCTATGTAACCCTGCGTTCTGATACGCTAAGGAATTAACAGAATTTCAGCACAATTGAATAAGCACTTCACTGAATACACGTGCAACTTTATGTGCGAAATTTTGGTTTTGGAGACTCAATGTAATTTGTGCTAAAGAATGTCCTTACCAAGTTGCATCACAATTAGATATACCGCAGGAGAAAAGAGGGATAACATATGCACTATATATACTAATATACACTGTTGTGTGTGTGATTTGTGGGGTGCTTTTCAGCCATGGGATACAACATGACTGTAAGATATCGGTCCCTCCATGAACATGGGCGCGTTTATTATGGATAACACGGTATCGTGCTTCTGTATTGTCATGACTTGCGAAATTAAAAAGATCCGTCATTTATTGTCCAAATACAATACTGATAAAATACATACATAATAAAGATTCGAAGTTGCATACTCATTTTTCATCATATTTTAATCTGGGTTTAGAGACACATGGAAACTGTAACGAATCTACTTGTTTCAATCTTCAAATTGATATGGGTGTTACCAGTATAAGAAGGCAGCGCACTCCGCAGAACAGTCTTTCAGACTCGGCATGTGTGGCATGCAGGCGGGCTGCAAGTAAGTATAATTACTGTTGCACGTTTCTGTGCGTGTAATAGTAATCCTATATGTGTGAGCGCGTTTGATAATCACATTTTTTTGTATTTGTGTGTGTATATATATATATATATAGTATCGATGATGGTACTTAATTTTTTACTTTTTCCCACGTGGGCTCGGCTGGCTGATTTAATGTCGTTGGGGGAGGGGGAAGGAGAGTAAAGGATTTATTTTATTTTGAGCTTAAATACATTTGTTAAATACTAAAGTTAGCAGATTTTAACTGAAATGATTGTTACGTAAACTTATATGAAACAAACGTAATGATATTGGTAATTCAAGACAAGTTCGTCGTTGGCAGTACTTCTTGCAAAACTTAACGGAGCTCCTGCTAGGCGTGGCTGCTTTATGTTGACTGTAGTCGATGCCGATTTGTAACACACACGTATGAAAAACTTAATGGCATTAGGGCTGCTGACTTTCTATTCTTGGGAATGGCAAATTCAGGTTTTCCCACAATTAACAAAGTAATTTGAACATAAATAACCACTTATCCAGTGATCCAAATAAACATAGAAAAATGTTTTATACAAGCGTCATTGTTGGGTTTCTGTGTAGTTTGCAAAGCAATCTCTTTTACAGAACAGAGGTGCAGTTGCAAGCATAATTACAAAATGTTAATTCCGCGATCGTGGAAAAACAGTAGCCCTAGTGTTGGCATGTCTGTACAGCTACTTGTATAAATTCAAGGGCAGTGCCACCACGCCTGCTGTGGATTAATTGGTGAAATTGGCCCACATTGCATAATTGACTGCAGTGAGTTATTAGGAGGCTGGAGTTGGCTTATTCGACTGTTTCTTATTGCTGAATGATTGGCTTTGTGTTTAAGTGGTCAGTCACGTTGGGCTGAATTTCTCTGGGTGTTTGTAGATGGGCAGCTCAACTTTTCTCAGCCATTACTGATGTAGGGGTCAAAGGAGCTGACAAACAGGGCACAGATAGCAAGCTGACATGTTATCCAATTAATGCAAACTGAATAACTGGGGTTTAGCAGGGGTTAAATCACTCTGCCTCTTATTTCAAAGTTGATTATAACATGGGGAACCCATTTGCATCCCCTGTGTGTATCTCTGACCAAAACTGATTTTGATAGGAAAACAGTGGGCAAACATTGCAGCTTGCTCGCATACAGCAAATGCAATACACATTGAGTAACTGTGGGGATTAAATTGCTCTGGGCCACCAATTGCAAAGTTGATTCTAAGAGGGGGGAACCCCTCTGTCACCAAACAAATGAATACTGTTTGGGAGCTGACCCTCTAAATATCCATGAAATTAGGAGCCCAATGTGATTTAACCCCTTAAATACACTTACACATTCAATTATAATAAACTGGTATATGTGCCAGCAGTTTTGATCCTGAAATTAGTGTTGGGCTGAGCAAAAATGAATGAATATTGATTAGGAGCTTCCCCTCTATAAATATCCGGAGAAATTAGCAACCTAATGTGATTTAACCCCTTACACTTGATGTAATCATATATTCACTGTACAAAAATGAAGTGTCCAGAATTAACCCCTTTGCAGACCCCAAAGGCTCCCTTGCCACAGTTTGAGGACCGCTGCTCTAGTCAACTAGATATCAATACAGTTGGTACCTTGTGTGTTTAAATGCCAACAAGGGCTTGTTTCCATCTTTTTGTAGGACAGGATGAACTTGCGTGAAGCACTTTTGAAGTTCAGAAGATTTAACTTCAGGTATACCAGCTTGTTTGAAATTTAACTGTTTTCAGAGTGGTTGTCTTGATGATGAATCTATCCCGAACCTGACTTCAGATTTGATTGAAAGCCATATACGGATCTGACTCCTGAAACACAACCACATTGTTTGCTTGTTCAGTTCTCTAGTTTTCTGCTTGTTCTCTGAGCTGAATCAATGTTTGATTTCTTACTCTTTTCAGCTCAAGGACAGGTTGAATTTGTGCTGATCCCTGGTGGGAGAATTCAAAGGAATTGGTGGCAGACAATGCAATTTCTGCAGGTATGTTGGCTCTTGTGAGATGTGTTGCTTGCCTCAGTGTGGTTGTCTTGATGATGAATCTATCCCGAACCTGACTTCAGATTTGATTGAAAGCCATATACGGATCTGACTCCTGAAACTTAACCATGTTCATTTGTCTAGTTTACTACTAGATATCTCTGCGTAACAAACCCTTGTGTTTACAGCACTACAAGATGTGTGTGCTGCCCTGGTTGATGGGTTTAGAAGACTTGGTGACAGTGGAGACTGGATTTCTGCAGGTATGCACTCATTTAATAGAATTACCTGTGTTCAGTGTGGTTGTCTTGATGATGAATCTATCCCGAACCTGACTTCAGATTTGATTGATAATCTCATACGGATCTGACTCCTGAAACTCAACCACACTGTTTGTTTCTTCAGTTCTCGTTTTCTGCTTGAATCAGTGTTGGATTTCTTTATCTTTGCAGCACAAGGACAGGCTGAATTTGTGCTGAGCCCTGGTGGGAGAGTTCAAAGGAATTGGTGGCAGACAAGATGCAATTCCTGCAAGTATGTTGGCTCATGTGAGATGTGTTGCTTGCCTCAGTGTGGTTGTCTTGATGATGAATCTATCCCGAACCTGACTTCAGATTTGATTGAAAGCCATATACGGATCTGACTCCTGAAACACAACCACACTTTACTTGTGATATTTAAAATTCTTACACTTCTACGATGTGGTGTTCCTGAATTTCAAATGCATACAGATTGCAAGGTATCATTATATATTGAAGCCTTCAGGTGACAAATGCCCAAAACCTTGCAGGTGCTGTAGGTGTGTGCTCTGGTGTGTAACTTGGATTTGCCCTAATGATTGTGTTGTCTGAGTTTAGTTTAATTCTGTCCTTGTCTTGAGTTTATCCCAAACCCGATGTTTCAATACATTTTGATTGATACTCGTACAGCTCTGACTACTGAAATTCCACTTTGATTAGTAATACAGTGAAATCATTTTATTGGTTGCACTGGCTCCCTCTTAATTTTATTAACAATTCCCTTCATGCTCAACACCAATAAACATGCACAGGTTTAGTTTTGAAGTAACCCTTGTTTGCAACATTTTATTCTGTTAATTTTTACAGTTTAAACTGCTAGCAAATTACTTTTATTTTAAAATAAACGGAGCATAGTTATACATCACACCTGTATTAAACTACTGCTATTTTATTTTTACTTAAAGTAACCAAAGTTCAAGAACACATCCCTGCTTTAATTTGCATATTACATGCAGGTGTATACGGTGCATTAGTCGCTCCCCCTCCTTAAGGGCCCTGCAAAAACACCTAGACTGGCTGCTTCAATTATCTTTTTACAGTAGGCGTTCTAATTAATACTAGATATCTAGACCAATTCTGTTTATTCTGTGTGCAGCACAAGATGCGTTTTGGCGCTTGGTTATCGGGTTTAGAAGACTTGGTGACAGTGGAGACTGGATTTTTGCAGGTACGCACTCATTTAATAGAATTGTACCTGTGTTCAGTGTGGTTGTCTTGATGATGAATCTATCCCGAACCTGACTTCAGATTTGATTGATAATCACATACGGATCTGACTCCTGAAACTCAACCACATGTCTCTTGCTTTGGGCCATTGTTCAACTGTAGAAAGATTTAATGTTGCTGTGAGTAACAGTAAAATGTATACAGTTAAGAATTAACACTTGTCCTCAAATTTCTTTGCAGCACAGATGAGTTTGCAGAATTGTGCAGTCAAAGGTAAGTTAACTTGTGCAAGAGCCCCCTGCTTTAAGCCACCTTGTTGAATTTGTGGCCCGGACAGTGTAGAAGAGCAGCGATACATTGTGAAAGCTATTCTGCGTTCACCAGTCCTATGATGAATCTATCCCGAACCCGAGTATTGATGAAAAATTCAAACGGATCTGACTGCTGACCTGGACTGTGCACTGACCTTGCAGCAGAGTGCTACTAGTGCTTTTACACAAATATAGATTGATATTAAGCTTTTGGTAACATGGTACTCTAAAAGCATGATAAAGCTTTTATATGGAACTGACTAATTTGGACTAGTTGGGACCATTGTCATTTATTAGGCTGACACTTTATTTATTTGTATTTGTTATCTGTCCAACTGTAACAGGTGTTCTACATGTCCAAGGACTGTGTTTGGGGAATTGATGGCTCATGTGGCTTTTTCCCTCCTATTTAAACTTTAGTACTAAGTGTTTGGCTATTGGTGTGCAGTGTTTCTGAAGCTATGGTTTTTGTGTACATTTCAATGTTTCCATTAAAAAAAAAAAAAAAAAAAAAAAAAAAAAAAACTAGTCTGCTTCATTTTCTTGCTCTTTTTAAAGCGGCAGTGTCTTCAGTTTTATAGTGAGATGCAATTCCTCCTTTGCCACATTCCTGCTTTAATAAAAGTCTTCCCCTCTAATTCTGTATTTTAAATGCACTTTGGCATTCTGGAACAGTGAATTCTTGCATGTCCTGAACTGATGCCACGTGGTTGTGGCTGTGAACCTGACCTGCTTTCATACGGCATACACCTGTTCATTCCAATTTCATATTAAGTCTATTACAGTATTGGTTTTAGCTTTCTTGCATTTCTGACCAGGTTTTGACATGAAATTATATTAATGGTGTTTTTTGCCAGCAAAGTAAGAAGGAAATCTGCTCTATGCCAAGAACTGACCGTCCGCACTGATTGAATTGCAGTGCCTGTGTCGTATGGCAATTGCAGTTAGAAGTTGAAGTCGCTAGTTTCTTCTGTCTACATAGTTCTCCATGTTTGATCACTTAATGTTCATGCATTCCATTCTTTTAATAGTACAGTTGCAGAAAATAAACAACCTCTCAAATATTGCTTGTAAAGTAGACACTTCAATAAATTACACATTTCTGAACTGTAGGTCTTTAATTATTCATATAAACAATGCTGGCCTACAATAAGCTTTTATCGCTAATGGGATGTTTTGGCAATGTGCTACTAAAAGGGACTTGATGAAATGCATAGATTGACAACCACTACAGTAGTCTTGCCTCTAGAGGGCTCTTCCACAGTATACTGTTGGTGTGAGTGCCTGTTCCTCTTGTAACTGGAGATGCTGTGGATATCCCTGCTTTCATAAGTTTAATTCAAACTACCAGATTGGCATGGAGGAATGCACACAAACACCATTTTACCTACAGATACAATCCACCCCCCACCCCCCAACCATAAGACATGCATGGTACAGTTTACTGAAGGGTTGGATCTGGTCATCCAAATTGTCAGCTTCCTCATGATATTTGAGTCCCTTGCTGTATTTTAAGAAACTGAACTGCTCAGTCCCTTGTGTAAATGAAGCTATTGGAGCCTGGTATTGCTGCATTGTTCACAATTCTGACCTTGGCCCTTTAATTGCAGTTCCCCCAAAAGCTTAGGTTTATGTTGGTTCTGAATATACAGAACCTGACTGGTGTGGGGGTGTCCAGGGATACGTACGTCCTCAGAGTAGCCTTCTGGTAATTCCCGAGACGTGCTTATTTAATACTGCAGCGTCAGGAAGGTACGGGTCAGTAATATATGATTTTAATAATGCTGGAACACTGATTTTCATCAGTGGCTGTAGGAAGAGTGAAAGTGAACACTGAAAAAACCAGCCATATGGTACAATAATCCGCTCTGCAGAAAACCAGTCCTGTTCACACACGTGGCATTTTAAACAGAGAAGACTTATTTCCTAATCGTAAATCATCAGGTTTTGATAACGAGGTGCTGAACAGTCTGCAAATGTTTAGTAGAAAGTGTTTTTACAGGGTGGGGTCCTTGAGCTGTTTGAGTAACAGCAGCTGAATGCACACAGAATTGTTTTGACAAAATAAGAAATAACTAATGAGCCATTAGGCGCAGTACATGTTGATGTGGGTAAAATGTGATATTGAGATTTCACAAGGGTAAGTGCTTGAGCTTGATTTGATGAAACTCTACTCCATGAAGCACAGCTAGATTCCATTGAAGCATTTCTAGGTACCAGTGAATCCTTTGCTTCTCATTTATTTGTAGAGGATAATCCCAGGATAACCACAGACTAGAAGCCCAGAGTGATTCCCTAGTCTTGTAAAATGCACTAAAACAAAGTCCAGTTGTGGTTTATTCACACAGGGTAGGTTGAGCAGATCAAGCCGTTAGGTCTGGTAAAATCGTATCTAATACCTCCAACTAGAAGTAATTGAATTATCCCAGTGACTGCTGAGCTGTTTAGTAAATATCCAATTGATATTTGCTGTAGACTTGCTGGATTGCTGTTGGAGGTTGCAGGTGTCTGAGGTTTTTGCAATCTTTCTGTAATGTGGAATGCTTTGGCATGATCAGATGCTCTTTATAATTAAACAGATTTACTTGTGTTCTGAGTCTTATTTATTTGTGTTATGAATTTTACATATTATGACAATTAACTGTTGGAACACATTTTGCATGCATATCTGCAATTACAGCACTAGAGTTGATTTTATGCCCTACATTTTTGAGCATGTTCTTAAATGGTACTGTACCAAATAAATAAAAAAACTACAGGAAACAATGCTAACCATATTTTACCATTCGGACCCAATTTGCATGTCTTTCTAATGCATTATTTAAATTATGCTTTTGTAAATACAATGATATTCAGGAAACTGTTCAATAGTTTGTTAATGAAGCCAAAAGTCTAACAGTTAATAATAAGCACCAAACTATATTATATTCATAAGAAGGTAAGATAAGGCTAAAACTTACAATAACTAATGCTTTGGACTTAAACATACTGTGTATTTCTGTTTTTATTCCGTTCTAAATGCGTACATTTGTAATGGAATAAAACATAGTACTAGTAAACACACTTACACTAAACATGTTGGCAATGCTAATCTCCAGTAAATGAAGCTTGTATATTTATTTTGTGCATATTTTGAGAACTAGCTATATTTGTAACATTTAACCTATAGATATCTATATCGTGTTTCTTGTGTGCATGTAAAATTCAAGAGCGAGCTACAAAATCGGTTTCTTTGTTCTATTTTGATGGGTAGGGTTGGTAGTAGGATGAGGCGCTCATGGTAAAGCCCTGCCCGTCATTGAGGGGAATCTGCGCCCCTCCCTCCCTCCACAGCGGGGCGGTGCAGCGGCGCGGAGCTCCGCCTCTGGTGCTGGACGCAGCAGAATGTTTCACTGAGAGAGAACGGCGAGCCCCTGCGCTGTTGTCCGAGAAACCCCATCGATACGACCAAAATCACGGCGTGAGCACGGCCGCCATTTTACATCATCCTGCAGAGCGAAACGTTAGAGGTGGGTCTGCGCCGGGAAGACTTTCCACCTTTTTATACCCTTCCTTCTGAAACACATACCACACAACTTGCAGAGCAATCGGCAGGTAATAATTGAATCACGTATTGACTGGTTTTGGCGTGCAGGGCTGCGGCTGTACTTGTTTTGGCAGTGTTTTAAACTGTTGGTTTGGGATGCTGTCTGAATGAGAACACCGGCTTTTTGAAAATGGATTCCAGTTATGTGGCAGCACGTTGGCCAGCTAGGCCTTTGTCATGATTGCTTTCTGTAGAAAGCTAGTTACAGAATATTTTGGTAAAGTACATATTTCACTTGGAACCATTTAAATAGATCTGTTAATTGTCAAGAAAATATATATGTGTGCATCTTTAAAATGCTGTCAATAGATAGTGGTACAGAGGCATTTTATATTCGTTTCATTCATTAGGCCCCTCCACACTCACTCGCACACACACACACACAAGGCACATTACTTTAAAGCGAAGTGTCTTCTTTTGTGTCTGCAACACCATTTATGTAAAGCTCAATTGCCATACTGCCTACACGTTGTGTGCATGTAGCTGTTAATTTGTCGGTGAGGTGGCATTTGGCAATTAATATTGGCAATTAATTGTCACTACCATACATCTTGCATATACACGGTAGATGCAAGTGCTTTATATTGTCATGTTCTGAAAGGAAGTACCAGTTTTTATAAACGTGCGAGGTTGTCGTCATTTGTATAAACCGGCTTTTTATATGAATTTTGCCAGTGTCTTTATATTGAAAATACTGTACACTGTGTTGTTTGAGAATTACAGCTACTTTTCAAAACTAGATTATGTAGTTTTGACGTAAGAATAACTTGACAGAATTGTAACCAAACTACTGTACAACCTAACGCACGTGTTTCAGTTTGCCCGGTCTGATGTTGTGGGGTGTGCCATGGACGTGCTTTGTTCGTTCTGCTGGCTACAGCAACTGAAGCAGAAGGCGGGAAGGCTTTGTTAAACGAGCACTTTAATTGCACACAAATGCAGATTAGCAGAGCTTTATGATTTGATTACAACTAGACGACTGTATTGAAGGTGTGGGATGAAATTTGCGGTCTATTCTTGAAACATTCAAAATTGCAATGTAAGCATGGAGCAGTTGAAGTATATTCCCATAATCTAAAATGCAGCAATACTTGTGACATTGTGCTGAAATGTAACTGTATAGTTAATGGGACAAGAAAGGTATGTACCATGTGCATGCCTGTGAAATTACACGATATGACCCCTGACTAACATTCAACAAACTTTTCTCAATTTAATTTGGCTCATTGCATTTGCACAGATTTCTGGAGACATGGCCACAGAACATATTAATGGAAATGGTACTGAAGAACCAGTGGACAACCCTGCAGTTACCCATTCTGAGCACTTCCAGACTTTATTAGAAGCTGGTTTACCACAGAAAGTTGCTGAAAAACTAGATGAAATTTACATAGCAGGTAAGGTGCACAAAAGCAACCAAACATGCTTTTCACATGACTTCATTTTGCACTAAATTGCTGCATGATGTTACATTATAATCCCTGTTACATGTGGGATTTGGGATACTTAAAGCAACTTTTTGTGGTTTCTTAACAAAATGGGTACTGCAGTGTTCTAAAGAGGCACTTAACCCTTTTGTCAATGTGGTGTTTTTAAATGCAATAGTTGTTCATATAGATCTTAATGCAACATTACAAATGCTTGTTTTGCAGTATAATATTTACATCAGTTGATTATATTGAGGTGTATTGTCTGCACTGATTAGTTTAAAAAATGTGTAAGCAATGCCTGAGTGATAGCCAGAGAAAGGGCATGTAATGATATTGTCTCCAGGGATGTGTTCTGCCAGATGGGCACTTGAAGAACAATGACAGCAGCTGTTCACAGCAGGAACAGGTGATGCACAACATATATAATAATAGTTGGGTTTGCAAAGACCAGAGTCAGATTACATCAAACATATGTTGTAGTAAGTTACTTGTTCTAATGTGCTAAATACAATTCTGTTGCTTGTGATATTAGGCATTGGGATCAAGTGTGTATAAAAATTTGTTGACTAAGCAGTGGTACATTGCAACGATACTTGATTTACTATTTAATAGTTATTCAATTCAACGTAAGAGGCTTAAAGGCCAGAATGTGTTTTAGCCAAAGCTGTGGAACACACTAAATGATGCAACAAAGGTCGCAACAGACACAGTTTCAAATACGAGCAAAAGTGAGTGAAATGTATATGTGGTCTTTACAAATCATTATCTAATCAGACACATTTTCTTCCATAGTTAAAAAGGCTATTGCATTCCTAAACTACACCTTAGGATTTGTCCATGTGAAGCTGTTTGTATTCTATCCCAGGGTGACTGTTGGGGTGGTAGTTTACCTATAAGGCCTGATTGGACATTATACAGTATTTTCATCCTGTATGAATTGCCTATTCCTTTTTATAAATAAAATGTGTTTTTTTTTTTTTTCAAAGGGCTGGTAGCTCATAGTGACCTAGATGAAAGAGCAATTGAGGCCTTGAAAGAGTTTAATGAAGACGGTGCTCTGCAAGTACTACAGCAGTTCAAGGACAGTGATCTATCACATGTTCAAGTAAGTCACTTGCAGTTCAAGTCAAAATTGCAAACACCATTTGTGTTAAGTTATTAAGTATACCAGATTGTTATGGTTAATAAAATGACTTATTTTATTTCAGAACAAAAGTGCCTTCCTGTGTGGTGTAATGAAGACCTACAGACAGAGGGAGAAACAGGGTACCAAAGTGTCAGAATCCAGTAAAGGACCAGATGAAGCAAAAATAAAAGTATGTTTTAAAATCACATTAAATCTGTTTTACTAAGTTCATTTAACAGTTTCTGCAAATGCTACCACAAGATATTTTTACATTCATAAACATGGTACAAAATGGCTTTTGAAATCTACTCCCTAAAGCTGCATCCACACTGGACACGAGCGAGCGAAGTCGCCGAATGTCAATCCACACCAGACGCTACTTGGAAACGATCCAAAAGACTGGAAATAAATACATGACTCCGCCCATGCATTCCTATTGGACATACTAGAGATGGGCTGTCCTATTACAAAACAGGTATTGTTTTGATAAAAGGTTACCATCCTGACCTCCAGCAACTCCGTTGTAAAATAAATGTTGAACTTGTAAACTCTGTTGAGCAGAGTTGTTGAACATCATTATATATATATCCAACAGTTATATTCTTATCATATTAGTAGTAATTGTACAGTTGTACTCGTAGTAGTAGTATTTTTTTGTTTGTGGTACCAGCAGTGCTTAATTTGTGCCGGGGCTGTGGGCATCGGAGTATGTTTAATTAAAAATCTCCATAAAATGCTTTCTTTTTAAATTCTCAACACAGTTGTATCAAGTCTTCAAGTTCGTGCTTGCACACTAAGAGTCCGCTGCCATGTTTGTAGCCTACTTTTAAATGACTTTACCATTTCAGCTTGAGTGCCTTTTAAGATGACACTAGCTGCAACTCTGTCATTTTTTATACAGAAATAAGCTTACTTGATTTGAAAAGCGTCATGAATGATGCAAGCAATTCTTACACTACTTGGTTTGATTTAAATGAGTAGAGCACAACAAAATATGAAAGCTGTGCATTAATTTCAACAAAGAATGACAGCTTTAATGAAAAAAATAAATATTGTAGCCTACTTCAATAGGAAAATTAGCCTGCTATATAATAAGCCAAAACAATAAAAGTAATAACGATCTGGTTCTCGCTTGGCTTTTTTCAATGAATATAACTTAATTAATGAAGAATAAAAACATACTAAGATAACAACTATGTAGTCTAAGTTTTTAATTATTTTTGTAATCTACCAGCGGCTTCTGTTGCATACACATAGCTGATAATAGTGCAGACCGTGGGTAAAACCAACGTTCGTCTTGGTGTGCGTATTTATTTATTAATCAATGCTGTCCTTCTGGAGTCCTCTGAATGCCTTTAAATTTTTTTTTTTTTTAAAACCATTTAAAAGCAAAACCATAACAAAACATGTATGCAGGCTTTTTTTTTGTGTCCTGTGGTTGCCTTTAATTTTTCTACGCGCACCACTTGTATATGATGTGGAATATGTGACTGTAAACATCTAACACTAGTACATACAATACTTAAAAAACAAACAAAAAAACAAAAAAAAAAAATTATTATTTTGAATTGCGGTTTTAAGGACCGTGTGTCAATGTGCGGTTCTTAAGGACCGTGTTGTCATTGTTTGCGCCCCGGCACCTCTTTCTTTACAAATTAAGCACTAGATACCAGTAGTAGTCTGATTTGAAGCCAGCAGACAGCAATATTTTATTGTTGTACATTTTATGTATACAACTTACTGTAGTCTTAATTGTTTCTTTACAAATTGCTTCAATGAGCCTTTATATTAACTTCTTTAAGTATTTAAGTGCAATATTATTATTAGTAGTATTATGCACATGTTACCACTTACCTTGTATTACTATCAATGCTGTTTTTCTACTTTATTTTAAACGCTATTGAAGACTGATGCATCAGATCATGGGTGTGTTTGAGCCGTCTCTGACTTAATTTACTTATGAGTAATTATACACAGAACAAGGACGTTTTAAACAGTCTGGTGTACAGATATGGCTCAATCTTCCAAACCATTAGCTTGGTAATGTTGGGATGTGTCACATAGAATACAGATGTGTTGTGTTTAAAAAAAAAAAAATAAATAAATAAATAAAAAAATACAACATATAGAATAGTGGGACCTCTAATTTTAGTTTGTTTGGTGAATCTCCACAAAACTTCACTTTATGCATATGTAAAGACATTCTTGTCACAGTTTTGTGCCACAGAACAATTTAGTGAACAAAACGATGTGTCATAAAAACAAACAAACCAAAAAAAATAATTAGGTTGCATGTTCAAGTTGTGTGAATGCAGAACTTTTTTTGTCATTTTTAAAACCCAGCAAAAGTGCCTTTTTTCATTTAAATGCTGGATATGTATATAAACTGCATGTGTTGTCCAGTTTATTTTTGCTTATTATTAATAAACCTATTTTTATGCAACTTGCATAATCGGAAAGAAAATGTCTCTGTGCTGCTAAATGCACCACTTGCAAATCATGACTACTAGTACTACATAAAATTAACCTGTTTTCAGACCTGCTTTTGACATGTGTCAGTGGTGTTAACCTTGTTTCTGACTGGTCAGTTTCATTCCAGTCGTGCAACGAAAAAATATAAAAACAGGTTTTATTTTAGCGACACGAAATTCTCAAAGCGATGTCGCTCGCTGCTGGTGTGGATTCTCCCATTTGACTGAATTGACTTCTAAGTTATTCGCTCACGTCCAGTGGATGCAGCTTAATTCTGTTCTAAAACCTAAATTTGTAATATATATTATAATCCTGGCTTCAAAGATGAAGCATTCGGTAAGCGAGCTGGTTAAAGATTATAATGTCTTTAAAGTACCAAATCACAGATGTGTTATTAAAATACTAAACATTTGATTGTTGGGTTTTAATCCAGACATTGTTTTAACAGGAACTTTTGGAAAGAACAAGCTATACACTTGATGTGACTACAGGGCAGAGGAAATATGGTGGCCCACCACCAGAGTGTGTGCATTCAGGAGTGCAGCCTACTGTTGGCACAGAGGTAAGGATTTGGTTGTCAAGTTTTTTTTGTGGAAACATTAGTATTTTAGCATTGCTTACCATGTGTTTTTAGAGAATTTATAAATTAAGGAGAGCGATTTAACATTGGGAATGTAATGTGTGGTCCACCTATATCCTCAAAGTAAAAATACATAGCAAAATATGACAGAGGAGTTTTAATGGACATGTTGTTCATGGATTCATTAATTTATATTCTGCAACTTTAGGTCCAAAATATTCTTGTGATGTTTTGACCTGAAGTATTAAGAGATCTGTTTTGAATTTCTTGCAAAATAACTACTTTTTTTTGTCTTTCTTAATCTCAGATTTTTGTGGGCAAAATTCCAAGAGACTTGTTTGAAGATGAACTTGTTCCACTGTTTGAGAAGGCTGGGCCCATTTGGGACTTGCGTCTCATGATGGATCCCCTAAGTGGTCTGAACAGGGGTTATGCCTTTGTCACTTTCTGCACGAAAGAAGCCGCTCAGGAGGCTGTTAAACTGGTATGTATTTACCTTTTAGTTGGCTGGTTGAGACGTGACAGATTTATCAATAGGACTTTGATTATATCTTTACTATTTCCCACAGTGTAATAACCATGAAATTCGCCCAGGAAAGCACATTGGTGTGTGCATCTCTGTAGCCAATAACAGACTGTTTGTCGGCTCTATCCCCAAGAGTAAAACAAAGGAACAAATTATAGAAGAATTTGGCAAAGTCACAGGTAAGAAACATGTCAAACAGTCTGGAGACAAAAGTACCCAAGCGCCCTTAAAAAATAAAAAAATAAAAACAAAAAACCCTTTTGGTAACACCTTTTTGAAGGTTCTGACCCATCTTCCGTATCAGTTATTGTTTTTTTTCCTATCAGTTTTTTTTTTTGTGATCAGTGATGTTATTACACCATCTTTCGGCTGAAACAGTGATGTAAAATTTATTTGACTGAGATCACTATTTTCAGAAGGAAAAGTACTTTACCTAGACAACCCTGTTTTGAATTGGGATTTTAATAATTTCTGAAGTCTTACTGAAAGATAGTCACTTATTTATTTTTCTTCAAATAAATACATGGCTTCAAATGTTTTAATTTTAAATATACCCAATTTTGTTTCAACAGAGGGTCTTACAGATGTTATACTGTACCACCAGCCAGATGACAAAAGAAAGAACAGGGGGTTTTGCTTCTTGGAATATGAAGATCATAAAACTGCTGCCCAGGCAAGACGCAGGTTAATGAGCGGAAAAGTAAAAGTCTGGGGCAACGTTGTAACTGTTGAATGGGCTGACCCAATTGAAGATCCTGATCCGGAGGTTATGGCCAAAGTAAGTTCTGTGGAAGTGATCCTGGTTATTTTATTCTTTTGAAATGTTTTCCAATTGACAGATTCATTGCACGATTAACTAAAGTGATACTAAACATGTGGTCAAAACAAAAAAGGCCCACCTTTTTACTTTAGAAACAAATTGTGACCTTGTATCCAGTTAAACACACACACACAGTAGTCTCCGGCTAAGATAACACCCCCAGGAAGCAAGCAAAGTGTTCTTTAAGACTGAGTTAGTCACCAGACACACTGTGAATCAATAAATACATACATATGTATTAGTTGTCAT